>NC_092725.1:96576977-96707434 GCF_047496885.1 Scyliorhinus torazame | reverse complement strand
CTCGACCCTGCATGTATCTAAACATTTCCCCTTGCTCCTTCAATCTTGCAAACTGACCCCTAAGAAACAAATCTTTTAGTGTTTTAATCCCTTCTCCTCCCATTTCCGAAACGGCCATTTCCCCTGACCCTGCCCCCCAACCCGAAGTGTTGGCGAAACTGCCCTCCAAATTCTCAATGAAGCTATTATTACCGGACTCCCTGAGTATTTCCCCGGAGCTATCGGGAGCAGTGCTGTTGCTAGTGCTTTCAATCCCGACCCCCTGCACAAACCCTCCTCCATCTGACCCACTGGGAATCAACCCCTCTGACCCAGCTCCGCATTTCCCCTTGCTCCTTCAATCTTGCAAACTGACCCCTAAGAAACAAATCTTTTAGTGTTTTAATCCCCTTCTCCTCCCATTTCCGAAACGGCATTTCCCTGACCCTGCCCCCCAAGTGTTGGCGAAACTGGAAAATCCCACCCATTTGCTTTTGTTTTGATAGCACTCCCGGAATGCGGCTCGGGATGGGTTTTACTGTGTTAAAGTTGCTACATAACTGGAAGTTGCAGTTGTTGCTCCATCCAGCTGGAACCAAACAGGCCCAGGTGTTTGACATTCTGCAGATCTGTGAGAGCTATTGAAAACTATCTTTTCAAATGAGTTACAATAAAGCTGAGCCTGAACCTACCTCCAGCGAGTTACTAAGTAATCTGGACTGTTCCAGTCATTTACTTGCTATTGAATAACTGATTTGCTGTGTTATTCTTAGCGACATCCAATTAGGAGAATGCCAAGTGGCGAGGGGAGATGCTTTGCAAACGGGGAATGAGCACAGTTAGATATTATCGATTGATTTTTTTGGGGAGGTGATGCTGGACTGCACTTTGGCCCTTTGACTTTCATAACAGTCACAGTCCAACTGGATTACTGAATTTACAGCACTGAGGGAGCCCATTCGGTCCATAATGTTTGCGCCGTTGCTAGCTCTTTGATTGGAGCTCTCTGCTCTTATCCATTTCTCTTACCTTGTCCTCTATCCTTTTATATTTTCCCTTTCAAATTCTTGCTCAAACACCTTTAATTTTTTTAAAATTTAAAATATCCAATTCTTTTTTTTTTCCAAGTAAGGGCAATTTAGCATGACCAATCCACCTACCCTGCACATCTTTGAGTTGTGAGGGTGAGACCCACGCAGACACGAGGAGAACATGTAAACTCCACACGGACAGCGACTCGGGGCCCGGATCGAACCCGGTCCTCAGCGCTGTGAGGCCAGCAGTGCTAACCACTGCGTCACGGTGCCGCCCGTTCCAATGCCTTTAAAACAATATGTCAATGTCGGCCTCAGTGTTTCCTTGTACAAATGCTAGTTGTTGTTCTCTTCTCAAGTTTTTGAGATTGATTTTAAAAAATTACACTTGTCCAGTTTTTATTTTGAGGTGTATTTTTCCTCATCCAGAGAGGCCCAGTGCATCATGGGTGCCTGGCCTTTTTCGTTATGTGCCAGCTGTAGCTCAATGGGTAGCACTCCAGTCCTCCCTTCAGAAGGTTGTGGATTCCAGGCCATTCTGCAGACCTGTGCACAAAAATCGAGACTGACACTCCCAGTGCAGTAGTGAGGGAGTGCTGCACTCTTGAAGGTGCTTGTCATTCATCTGAAGAAGTTAAATCAAGGTCCTCTTTGTTGGATTGAAAGATTCTAGGGCATAATTGTGAAAAGAGTAGAGGAATTCTCCCAGCGTTGTAAGACATTTTGGTCATGCTATGAGGCCTTTCTTTGTTTCCTTCCAATATGTATTATCTTTATACTTGTGTTAAAATGTAACCACTTATGAGGTGGACCGAGATAACGGGTATGTGTGAATGGCTTTGATGCTGCCTTACCAAGATACAGAAATCACATCCATCACTGGCAGGTATCGGGAGACATCAACCGAGAGCAGGAAATGACCACTTGCAGGTTGTCTTTGCATGGTCAAGGGTGGGATTGATAATCCTGTCAGATGACTATGTTTAAGATATTACTTTATGTGCCGAGGGACCAGGGTCAGCAAGGGGTATAAAGCCACAACTCTGAAGAAAATTGCTGGTGTAGACAGCATGCGTGACTTGGTCAGTCATGGAGAGACTGCTGCCCACCTCCTTGTGGAATGTGCTTTGCAAAGAAGGTCTGGAAAGAAATTAGGTGTTTTTTGTTGAGGTTCATCCTGAGTAGCTCAGTGACGCAGGACTCTGTGCTCTACGGGCTGTTCCCAGAGACAAACACTGAGACAAACATCAGCTATTGCTGGAGGATTATCAACTTGGTGAAAGAAACTCTTTGTTCTGGCCGAAACTTGTTGGTCTTCTAGTGCAAAGAGTTGTCTCTGATCGAGTGTTGCAGATTGGCACATCCCAAAGTCCAGGACTACGTGCTGAGGGATACACTAAAGATTGGAGCAGAGGCACAATGGAGGAAGGTCGGTGTCTAAGGGGGGCGATTCTCCGAGCCCCGCGCCGGGTTGGAGAATCGCTGCAACCGCGCCACGACGCCCAACGCCGGCGCGCGATTCTCCGAGGTGCGGAGAATCGGTGCCATTTGCGGGCCGCTGGAATCCGCGCGGATACGACAGAGTCCCGCCGGCAGCGACCAAGGGTGAACGACGGCGCGAACACTTGGGCTCCATTTAGGAGAATCGCCCCCAAGACCTCTCAGCCATAGTGAACTGAGGGGCGAGGGGAATCGTATAGAACCCCCTCGGGCTCACATTGAATATATACTGTGAATATTACATGTATCATAATTGTATTGAAGCACCTCAGAGTGCAACTTGATCTATGTAAACAACTTAAATACCTTTGCACCATTTGTAATGACCATTTTGAAATGTCTGGAATGTTTCTTTGACTGAATTGAAGCACCTCAAGAGTGCAAAATGAAGTACGTAGAGAATTATTGCACTTTGTGTGATGGTCATTATGAAATGTTTGTAATAAGTTTTCAGATATTTTTGCAAAAGAAAAAAGTTGTGTGGAAGAATTTATTCAGCGGACTGACCACCCGGGAACAAATTCCTGCACGGGGGTCTCACTAAACAACTGGTGTTATCAGTAAATACCATTGACTAGTGAGTAGAAATTATATCCTTGGTTTGTTCTGTGTCGCTGATACCAAAGTACAGGGTGAAAAGCTTTGAGGGTAGTGAGACCCCTGATTAAGGTTCTTGGAGTGTTTATCAACCAATGCCACTAAAAACCGATTATCTGGACATTATCACATTGCTCTTTATGGGATTCCGCTGTGTAAACATTGGCTGAAGTGTTCCCTGCTTTGCAGCAGTGATTCTACTTCAAAGGTACTTTGTTAGTGTGAAGAGTTTGGACATACTGCAAACAGGGAAGAAACTGGGCGCAATCTAAGCAAGTTGGAACAGAGTCCCGTGACGAGCGCGTTTAGCCGTGTGTTTCCCGGTGCTCGCAGGATTGAGAAACATCACGCTACCCACTGGGATTCTGTTTCATTCAGGGCTTCAATAGGGAATGCCCACTGAGGCCTCATTAAGACCAATTTCCTGCACTGAGAGGCTGTGCTCGCCAGAACTCCTCAGTGCAGGAAGAGTTTGGGACGCCATTTACAATTGGCGTCCCGATCTCTTAACCCGTGAATACCCAACTCACCTATAAGGGGGTCCTCAGGGCCCCCCTGCACCCACCTCAAACATGTAGGGCACTCCTGGACTCAACCCCCAACTTGGAAAAAATGCCAGTCTGGCACCAGATGGCACTGCCCAGGTGCCACCCATCCCAGAGCGCAAGCACCTGGGGCCTCGGATCCCCTGGGATAACTCCCCACAGGTGCCGCTTGTGGGGACCAGGACTGAACGGCGTTCGCCCGAGGGGAGTGCATATTAGATTGGAGACTAGCTGTCTTACTCTGATATGCAGATTTGCAAAATACTGATTCTGCCCACAATGGGTGGGATTCATATCCCGAAGTCTTGTGAGATCGCGTGAGATCTCGCGAGATGTGGCGAGTGGGTAGTTCACGGAAGGGAGATCTCCTGGCATCTACCGGCCTCGCTGCCTTTTGGGTACAAAGCGACTGGTAGATCGCGCCACTGTCTTTCTTTATGAAAATTCTCTTCATAGTTTATCTAATTTTCAGATTCCATCAGTAGGAAAGCTGGGATATTCCTCTTAGCTGGGATTGTGAAAGGCACTATATAAATGGAAGTTCCTTCTATCTGCATCATTTTTGATCTGCTGCCTTGTTATGAACTGGACAATGAGCGTGACATTATTCTGCATATTTTGTCCACACTGTGCACTTTCTACCTGAAGAATTTAGTGAAAAGGCAAAGTTCATTGTGGCAGTCAGTATTAGGGGAATTACGGTACCCTGAATAATGCTGTAAGACCATTGGTGTGGGAGGTACCGGAGACTGCTATTTCATTGGTGAAGCCTGCCTGCTGGTTCCACCCAGTAAGGCGGAGTATAAGAGCCTGTGTCTCCCCAGCAGCTGCATTCTGTACCTGCGCTGCTGGGGGAAACATCTAGTCCAATAAAGCCTTCAATTGTCTCCAATCTCGCTTCAGGAGTTATTGATCGAGCATCAATTTATTGTACTAAATTTTAAAGAATGGAGCTCCGAATCAAGCCGGAGTGTCTGCAACTCAGCCCGCACGCGGCAAACTCAGTGGCAACCTTCAAACACTGGCTGGCGTGCTTCAATGGGTACCTCAGGACGGCCACGACTGAACATACAGAGGGCCAGAAACTGCATGTTCTCCACTCGAGGGTGAGCCCAGAGGTCTACACCCTCATCGAGGATGCAGACAATTTCTAGGCCGCAATGACGCTGCTGAAAGGACACTATATTTGCCATGTAAACCAGATCTACGCCCGACATCTGCTAGCGATGAGGCTACAAATCCCCGGGGAATCGCTGAAGTAGTTCTACCGCGCGCTCCTGGTGTTAGGGAAGAACTATGACTGCCCGCAAGTTTCGGCCAGCGACCGCACAGAACATTTAATCCGGGATGCATTCGTTGCAGGTATGCTGTCCTCCCAAATCAGCCAGCGATTGCTGGAGAAAGAGACACTAGGCCTCAAGGAGGCACGGGCCCTTGCTAGCTCCCTGGATGTGGCCTCCCGAAACGCCTGCGCGTACGTTCCTGACTGCGCAGCAGCCACTTGGGCAGTGTGGAACCCCCCCACGGCCGACTCATATGCATCCCCCATCCCCCCACAAGTTTGTGCTGCGAGACTGCCAAGCAACCCCGGGGGGCCCCACTGCAATTTATACGGGCAAGCCAAGCACCCCCGGCAGCGCTGCCCGGCCCGCTCATCCACGGCAAAGGGTGCCGCAAAAAGTGCCATTTCGTGGCAGTATGCCAGGCCCAGGCGGTCGCCGCGGTCTCCGGGGGCGAACCGGGATCTCCACCACAACTCTCTCCACGATTCCCATGCGGCCAGCGGGCACCGCCATCTTCTTACTCCAGAGCCACATGCGGCCTCCGGGCACCGCTAACTTGTTCCCCGGGGACCACGTGCGATGGATTAGTGCCGCCATCTTGTACACCTCCAGCTATGTGCGACCAGTGGGTGCCACCATCTTGGCTGGACTCTCAGGACCCCGACTCGGATGACCACACACCGCCCGAGAAAAACATCCAACTTTTGCCACGACTTGCCTTGGTGACCCTGGACCAGTCTCGGCACCGAACACTCTCGACTGCGACGACGACCGTGCTCATCAACGGGCATAAAACATCCTGCCTGATTGACTCCGGGAGCACAGAGAGCTTCATACACCCCAATACGGTAAGGCGCTGTTCTCTTCCCATCCACCCAGTTAACCAAAAAATCTCCCTGACCTCCGAGTCTCACTCGGTAGAGATCAAAGGGTTCTGCATAGCGAACCTCACGGTCCAGGGAAGGGAGTTTAAAAATTACCGGCTTTACGTCCTTTCTCTCCTCTGCGCTGCCACGCTCCTAGGGTTGAACTCCTAATGGAACCTCCAGAGCTTAACTTTTAAATTCAGCGGCCCTGTACCCCCCTCACTGTCTGCAGCCTCGCGACCCTCAAAGTCGATCTGCCTTCCCTGTTTGCGAACCTCATCCCGGATTGCAAACCCGTCGCTACCAGGAGCAGACGGTACAGCGCCCAGGACCAGACCTTCCTTAGGTCGGAAGTCCCGCGGTTACTGAAGGAAGGTATTATTGAGGCTAGCAACAGTCCCTGGAGAGCTCAAGTAGTGGTTGTAAAGACCAGGGAGAAGCATAGGGTGGTCATCGATTATAGTCAGACCATCAACAGGTATACGCATCTTGATGCGTACCCTCTTCCCCGCATATCTGATCTGGTCAATCAGATTGCACAATACAAGGTCTTTTCCACGGTGGATCTAAAATCCGCCTACCACCAGCTCCCCATCCGCCCTAGTGACCGCAAATACACTGCATTCGAAGTCGATGGGTGGCTCTACCACTTCCTAAGGGTTCCCTTCGGTGTCACAAATGGAGTCTCGGTTTTCCAACGGGAGATGGAACGAATGGTTGACCGGTACTGTTTGCGGGCCACATTCCCGTACCTCGGCAACGTCACCATCTGCGGCCACGACCAGCAGGACCGCGACACCAACCTCCGAAAATGTCTCCATACCGCAAAAATTCTTAATCTAACATATAACAAGGATTGACCGTCTAGCCATCCTCGGCTACGTAGTGCATGATGGAATTATACGCCCAGATCCCGAACGCATGCGCCCCCTCATGGTGTTCCACCTCCCCCACTGCTCCAAGGCCCTGAAATGCTGCCTGGGATTTTTTTCGTATTATTCCCAGTGGATCCCCAACTATGGGAACCAAGCCCGCCCACTAATTCAATCCACAGTTTTTCCCCTGTCGGCAGAGGCTCGCCAGGCGTTCAGCTGCATCAAAGCGGACATTGCAAAGGCCATGATGCACGCAATCGACGAATCCCTCCCCTTCCAAGTCGAGAGCGACGCATCCGACGTAGCACTGGTAGCCACCCTCAACCAAGCGGGCACACCCATGGCCTTTTTCTCACACACCCTCCATGCTTCAGAAATCCGCCATTTCTCAGTTGAAAAGAAGGCCCAGGCCATAGTAGACGCTGTGCGGCACTGGAGGCATTACGTGGCCGGCAGGAGATTCACCCTCCTCACTGTCCAATGTTCGTTTGCTTTCATGTTCGATAATGCACAGCGGGGCAAGATAAAGAACGATAAGATCTTACAGTGGAGGATGGAGCTCTCCACCTACAACAATGAGATCTTGTATCGTCCCGGGAGGCTAAACAAGCCTCTTGATGCCCTATCCCGCGGCACATGTGCCAATGCACAAGTGGACCGCCTCCAGGCCCTCCACGAGGACCTCTGCCACCCGGGGATCACTCGATTCTTCCATTTCATTAAGACCCGCAACCTGCCCGACTCCATCGAGGAGGTCAGGACCGCCACCAGGAATTGCAAAATCTGCATTGAGTGCAAGCCACACTCCTACAGGCCAGAGAAAGCGCACCTGATAAAGGCTTCCCGTCCCTTTGAAAGCCTCAGTATGGACTTCAAAGGGCCCCTCCCCTCCACCGACTGCAAAATGTACTTCCTGAACGTGATTGACGAGTACTCCCAGTTCCCATTCGCCATCCCTTGCCCCGACATGACTGCAGCCACCGTCATAAAAGCCCTCCACAGTAACTTCACGCTGTTTGGTTTCCCCGCCTACATACACAGCCATGATGTGGAGATGCCGGCGTTGGACTGGGGTGAGCACAGTAAGAAATCTTACAACACCAGGTTAAAGTCCAAAAGGTTTGTTTCGATATCACTAGCTTTCGGAGCGCTGCTCCTTCCTCAGGTGAATGAAGAGGTATGTTTCAGAAACATATATATAGAGATTCAAAGATGCCAGACAATGCTTGGAATGTGAGCATTAGCACAGAACATAGAACATAGAACATTACAGCGCAGTACAGGCCCTTCGGCCCTCGATGTTGCGCCGACCTGTGAAACCACTCTAAAGCCCATCTACACTATTCCCTTATCATCCATATGTCTATTCAATGACCATTTGAATGCCCTTAGTGTTGGCGAGTCCACTACTGTCGCAGGCAGGGCAATCCATGCCCTTACTACTCTCTGATTAAAGAATCTACCTCTGACATCTGTCTTATATCTATCTCCCCTCAATTTAAAGCTATGTCCCCTCGTGCCAGACATCACCATCCGAGGAAAAAGCCTCTCACTGTCCACCCTATCCAATCCTCTGATCATCTTGTATGCCTCAATTAAGTCACCTCTTAACCTTCTTCTCTCTAAACAGCCTCAGGTCTCTCAGCCTTTCCTCATAAGATCTTCCCTCCATACCAGGCAACATTCTGGTAAATCTCCTCTGCACCCTTTCCAATGCATCCACATCCTTCCTATAATGCGGCGACCAGAATTGCACGCAATACTCCAAATGCGGCCGCACCAGAGTTTTGTACAGCTGCAACATGACCTCATGGCTCCGAAACTCAATCCCTCTACCAATAAAAGCTAACACACCATACGCCTTCTTAACAACCTTCTCAACCTGGGTGGCAACTTTCAGGGATCTATGTACATGGACACCAAGATCTCTCTGCTCATCCACACTGCCAAGGATCTTACCATTAGCTCAGTACTCTGTCTTCCTATTATTCCTTCCAAAATGAATCACCTCACACTTTTCTGCATTAAACTCCATTTGCCACCTCTCAGCCCAGCACTGCAGCTTATCTATGTCCCTCTGTAACTTGTAACATCCTTCCGTACTGTCCACAACTCCACTGACTTTAGTGTCATCTGCAAATTTACTCACCCATCCTTCTACGCCCGCCTCCAGGTCATTTATAAAAATGACAAACAGCAGTGGCCACAAAACAGATCCTTGTGGTACACCACTAGTAACTGGACTCCAGTCTGAACATTTCCCATCAAGCACCACCCTTTGACTTCCAGCTAGCCAATTTCTGATCCAAACTGCTAAATCACCCTGAATCCCATGCATCCGTATTTTCTGCAGTAGCCTACCATGGGGAACCTTATCAAACGCTTTACTGAAATCCATATACACCACATCAACTGCCTTACCCTCATCCACCTGTTTGGTCACCTTCTCAAAGAACTCAATAAGGTTTGTGAGGCACAACCTACCCTTCACAAAACCGTGTTGACTATCTCTAAACAAATTATTCCTTTCCAGATGATTATACATCCTATCTCTTATAAACCTTTCCAAGATTTTGCCCACAACAGAAGTAAGGCTCACTGGTCTATAGTTATCGGGGTTGTCTCTACTTCCCTTCTTGATCAAGGGGACGACATTTGCTATCCTCCAGTCTTCTGGCACTATTCCTGTAGACAAAGTTGACATAAAGATCAAAGCCAAAGGCTCAGCAATTTCCTCCCTAGCTTCCCAGAGAATCCTAGGATAAATCCCATCCGGCCCAGGGGACTTATCCATTTTCACACTTTCCAGAATTGATAACACCTCCTCCTTATGAACCTCAAGCCCTTCTAGTCTAGTAGCCTGAATCTCAGTATTCTCCTCGACAACACTATCTTTTTCCTGTGTGAATACTGATGAAAAATATTCATCTAGCACCTCTCCTATCTCCTCGGACTCCACGCACAACTTCCCTCTACTGTCCTTGACTGGCCCTACTCTTACCCTAGTCATTCTTTTATTCCTGACATATCTATAGAAAGCTTTAGCGTTATCCTTGATCCTACCTGCCAAAGACTTCTCATGTCCCCTCCTGGCTCTTCTTAGCTCTCTCTTTAGGTCCTTCCTAGCTAACTTGTAACTCCCGAGTGCCCTAACTGAACTTTCATGTCTCAGCTTTACATAAGCCTCCTTTTTCCTCTTGACAAGTGTTTCGACTGTTTTAGTAAACCACGGTTCCCTTGCTCGACCACTTCCTCCCTGCCTGACAGGTACATACTTATCAAGGACACGCAGTAGCCGTTCCTTGAACAAGCTCTACATTTCCATTGTGCCCATCCCCTGCAGTTTTCCTTTCCATCCGATGCATCCTAAGTCTTGCCTCATCGCATCATAATTGCCTTTCCCCCAGATATAACTCTTGCCCTGCGGTATATACCTATCCCTTCCATCACTAAAGTAAACGTAATCGAATTGTGGTCACTATCACCAAAGTGCTCACCTACCTCCAAATCTAACACCTGTCCTAGTTCATTAAATCTTTACAGATCCAGAGATGGGGTAACCCCAGGTTAAAGAGGTGTGAATTGTGTCAAGCCAGGACAGTTGATAGGATTTTGCAGGCCAGATGGTGTCATAATATACACCAGTATATCATGGTGCAGACACACACTGATGGACACACAGTGGGACCAATCAACATACACAACACCACAGCCAATCACCAGTGAGAGCACATGCACTATAAAGACAGGGGGCATCAGAGTTCCCGCTCATTCGAGTGGCAGCTAGCTAGGAGCACAGAGCTCACAGCCTGCAACACAGACATTGACCATGTGCTGAGTGCATCAACTGGTTAGGACAAGGCAAAGGTCTTTAGTTAAAGCTAGTATCGTATTTACCCACAGTTCAAATATGTTTAAATAGTTAACCTTTTAATAAAATAGTGTAGCACTACTTCAAGTGTTGGTGACCTGTATGTGATCCAGAACACCCAACGCATCATGATACCAGGTGTGGGGCAGCACAGTGGCACAGTGGGTTAGCCCTGATGCCTCACGGCGCCGAGGTCCCAGGTTCGATCCCGGCTCTGGGTCACTGTCTGTGTGGAGTTTGCACATTCTCCCCGTGCCTGCGTGGGTTTCTCCCCCACAACCCAAAATATGTGCAGGTTAGGTGGATTGACCATGCTAAATTGCCACTTAATTGGAAAAAATGAATTGGGTACTCTAAATTTAAAAAAAAATGATACCAGGGGTGGTTGCATACTAGCACTTCTTAGACCTACCTGCAAGTGATCTGCCTTCCAGGATACTGACTTCAGAGTGCAACTCAACGCCATCATCGACCAGCACCGCGACGTCTTCGAAGGCATGGGCACGCTCCCATATACTAACAAGATCCGACTCAAACACAACGCCACGCCTGTGGTGCATGCACCTCGCAGAGTCCCAGCACCCCTCAAGGACCGCCTCAAGCAGCAGCTACAGGACCTCCAAGACCAAGGAGTGATCTCCAGAGTTACGGAACCAACCAACTGGGTCAGTTCCATGGTGTGCGTAAAAAAGCCTTCCGGCGAGCTCAGAATCTGCATTGATCCAAAGGATCTGAATCGCAACATAATGAGGGAGCATTATCCAATCCCCAAGCGCAAAGAGACCACATGCGAGATGGCTCGCACCAAGCTCTTCACCAAACTTGACGCCTCAAAAGGATTCTGGCAAATTCAACTAGACAGATCCAGCAGGAAACCGTTTATCTTTAACACCCCTTTTGGCAGATATTGTTACAACAGGATTCCGTTTGGGCTCATATCGGCGTCAGAAGTGTTCCACAGGATCATGGAAGAAATGATGGTGATTGAAGGTGTTCGCGTCTATGTCGACGATATAATCATTTGGTCCACCACCCCACAGGAGCATATCAGTCGCCTCCAGCGCGTGTTCAAACGCATACGGGAGCAGGGCCGACGCCTCAACAGAGCCAAATGCTCCTTCGGCCAGACGGAACTCAAGTTCCTCGGGGACCACATCTCCCAGTTGGGTGTGCGGCCGGATATGGACAAGGTGGCTGCCATCACAGCCATGAAAAAGCCAGAGGACAAGAAGGCGGTCCTCCGATTTCTGGGAATGGTCAACTTCCGAGGGAAGTTCATCCCTAACCTCGCCTCTCATACCACAACTCTCAGGAACCTGGTCAGGAAGACGACAGACTTCCAATGGCTCCCTGCCCACGAGAGCGAATGGAGAGAACTTAAAACCAAACTTACCAGGGCCCCGGTATTGGCCTTTTTTGATCCAGCGAAAGAGACAAAGATTTTGACCGATGCCAGCCAATCTGGCATTGGGGCAGTCTTCCTGCAACGCGATGAGGCCTCATCATGGGCCCCCGTTGCATATGCGTCACACGCCATGACCCCCACGGAACAGCGCAAATAGAAAAGGAGTGCCTGGGCCTTTTGACCGGTGTCGTCAAGTTTTATGATTATGTGTACGGCCTTCCCCAATTTACCGTCGAGACTGACCATCGCCTGTATACAAAAAGACTTGAACGACATGACGCCTCGGCTCCAGCGCATTCTGCTCAAACTCCGGCGATACGACTTCCAGCTCGTATACACCCCGGGCAAAGACCTGATCATAGCCGACGCTCTGTCCAGGGCAGTCAACACCCCATGTGACCCAGCGGGATTCGTCTGCCAGGTTGACGCCCATGTGGCCTTCGTGGCCTCCAATCTACCGGCCACGGATGAACGCCTCATCCAAATTCGCTGCGAGACTGCGGCTGACCCCCTGCTACAGCGTGTCATGCGCCACCTAACAGACGGGTGGCTCAAGGGCCAATGCCCGCAGTTCTACAACATCAGAGACGATCTGGCGGTAGTCGATTGTGTCCTCCTGAAGCTGGACCGCATTGTTATCCCGCACAGCATGCGCCAGCTTGTCTTGGAACAGCTACACGAGGGCCATCTTGGCGTGGAGAAGTGCCGCCGACGGGCCCGAGAGGCAGCGTACTGGCCCGGCATCAATGACAACATTGCCAACACAGTGCTCAACTGCCCCACCTGTCAGCGGTTCCAGCCGGCCCAACCACGTGAGACCCTACAGCCCCATGAGTTGGTCATGTCCCCTTGGTCCAAGGTCGGCATCGACCTGTTCCACGCGCTGGGCAGGGACTATGTTCTGATTGTAGACTATTTTTCAAACTACCTGGAGGTGGTACGTTTGCATGACATCACATCGTCTGCAGTCATCCGTGCCTGTAAGGACACCTTTGCTCGTCACGGCATCCCACTCACTGTGATGTCGGACAATGGCCCCTGCTTCGCAAGCCAGGAATGGTCCAACTTTGTGCATGTGACATCCAGTCCCCTGTACCCCCAATCCAATGGCAAAGCGGAGAAGGGCGCCACATAGTCAAACGGCTCCTCTGCAAGGCTGCCGATGCGGGATCCGACTTCTACCTCGCCCTGCTGGCCTATCACTCGGCCCCACTGTCCACTGGCCTGTCGCCAGCCCAGCTGCTCATGGGTCGCACCCTGAGGACGATGGTGCCGTCCATTCACGTCCCAGACCTCGACCACATTCCGGTCCTTCAATGAATGCAACTGTCTCGTGCACAGCACAAGGCCGCTCATGACTCCCGTGCAGCTGATCTCCCTGCTCTGGCTCCAGATGCACATTTATGCCACCTCGTGGCACACCTCGCACCACTTGGAACGGGTGGAGGACACGCTATACTAGTCTCCATTAAGGTGACCATGGCCCTAAACCTTTAGGCTACCGGTTCCTTCCAGGCGCCGAGCGGGGACCTATCCGGGATCTCACAGGCATCGGTCAACAGGTGCATCAGAGCCATGACCGACGCCTTGTACGCCATCGCGGACAGGTACATTAAATTCCCCGAGGACCGAGCACAGCAGGAAGCACGGGCACGTGGATTCGCCAAGGTGGCCGGGATACCGATGGTCCAGGGTGTCATCGATGGTGCGCATGGTCCCCATGCGCCCGCCTGCAGACAACAGGGAAGTGTTCATGAACAGGAAGGGCACATACTCCATGAACATTCAGGTGGTGTGCGACCCCCACATGAAGATCATGCACGTGTGTGCAAAGTACCCCGGCAGTGTGCATGACGCCTACATTCTGACACAGTTGTTCATTCCCGCAATGTTCGATGGATGCCCCCCCACCCCCCCCCCCCCCCCCCCCCCCCCCCCCCCCCAGTTGAGGGGCTGGTTGCTGGGCGACAAGGGCTATCCGTTGAGGTCATGGCTGATGACGCCAATAAGCTGTGAGCTCAGATTCGCCAGCCAAGGTCTGACTCATGGCTGTAGCTGAACCATGCACTCCGGTGGTCACAGCCTTCATAACGGACATTTTATCACGTGCCCGTGTGGGGTGGCTGGCGTCCGAGTGCCGAGGACTATGGTGTCCGATTTTGGGAGGCGGGCGGGAAACGGATGGCACATCCGGCACCGACGTTGAACCACTCGTTAACCACAGCGCCACTCGATCACCCTCACGAGCCCCCTGGCACCGGACATAGCACAGAGCCTTAAAAAGCTGCTCGGTGGGCATGCTGTATAGCTTGGTGCCACTCTGTCCTGCCCACTGCCGACCAGATGCGCCAGGGACGGAACGGGGGGAGGCCGAGTGTACCGGGACGTCCCTTGCTGGAGGTAATGGGACAGGCCCCAGAAAATTCTCCTCCCTCAGGGAGCCCGGTGGCCCTTGGGCCCCACTGTGGGACGGAGGTATGATCAGAGACATGCCCCGTCGCACCACCGACATCTGGCGCTGCCAGTCCTGGAGGCCTGCAGCGGTATCGACCACGGTCCGAATGTTCGCAGAGACGGAGCCCAGGGAGTGCGACATTCCTGCCAGGGACTGTGCTATCTCAACCTGTGAGAGCGCTACGCCATCCATCACGTGCATCAGGCGGTCTATGCTCTCCGTGACTGACTGCTGGGACTGTGCCATCGCCTGCTGGGACGGGCCATGGCATGGTGAGACTCGGCCACGGCCCGGGGAGCGGCGGCAATGTCTTGTTGGCTCTGGCGCATGGCTACCTGTGAGAGGGCAGCCCTCTCCTGGGCCATGGATGACGCGTGCACATGAAGCCCAATGCCTTGCAGAACCTGACCAATGGCCGAAACCGTTTCACCCATTGCCTCCACCGCGGACACCACCCGTGTGCCACTCTCTGGCGTGCGTCCCTGGGTGCGCTTGAGGTTGGAGATGGTCGGCTGTGTTTTGGCCGAGGCGACCCTGGACGTTCGGCGGCTGGCCCTGGGGAACACAACGATACGGGGTTTGTTAGACTCGCTGGGCTGGGTGTATGATGGTGGTGGGGGCAGTGTGTGAGGGGGGAGGGGATCGGGGGTGCAGTGGCCAGAGTGTGAAGGGGGCGATGACAGATTGGAGGGGGGTGAGGACTTGCAGAGTTGTCTCACTTGTTTCTGCGTCTCCGACCTGGCATGTCGCGACCTCCCGGATGGCGGATCCCCCAGCAAGATCCAGGGCCCTCTGCTCGTGAACATTTTGGGGGTGCAGCACAGGAGAACCCCCTCCTGTTCTCATACGCTCATATTGGTTGTGACCTGTCTTGTCCCGGGGGGTGGAGGGTGGGGGGGGGGTTGTGATAAAGCATCACAAATAGGCGGGTATCATCAGGGCGTGCAGGTATAGGTTATATTAATGCTGGGTGAGGAGACAGTTGGAGCTACGCCATGGCATCTCTCCAGGGGGGGTCCCGGTGCTCATGTGGGTCGAGTACAACGTTGTGCACCCTGAACCCCCCACCCCCACACCCCACTTCCCCCCCTCGTGCCCGGGGGGCGGGGGGGGGGGTGTTGGTTGTGACCCGGGGGCACCCTCATGGCAGACCGAGTGGGGTTGTGCAGCTTCTTCCGACACTGCTCCCCGGACCGGGGGGTGTGCCCCACAGCACTCACAGCAGTGCCAAATTCACGCCAACCACGCCTCACCGTGCTGGATGTCTGGTGATGCCCACGTCTTGGGCAGAGGGTGGTCCTTCGGTTTTCAACCTCATCGAGGAGGGTGTCCAGGTCCTGGTCCCGGACCCTTGGTGCGGCTCGTCAGGGCTCAGCCATCTCTCCTCCTTCTCCCCCTCCTGGGTCCTTCCATGTGCGGATCGCACCATTTATGCGTCATTCGGACGTCACGCGCTTACGGCGCTGCTTTCGCGCCACGCCCTCCGAGTTCCTTGCAGCCCTGCTCCTAGCCCATTTTCGGGATTTGAATCGATCGCGATCGGGGCCTTTTCGCGCCGTTGTGAAACTCGATGGCGTGGGCACTTAGTCGCAGGAGCGGAGAATCGCGCCCACTGTTTTTTCTGCACCAGGCACCTTCCCATGTAAGTAGCTTAGTTTAATGTACATAGTCCTGTAAATATTTTGCACACACGTAGTCAAGAACATTCACCACACACTATTTATTGTCACGCAGGCACATTTTTTTTAATATAAAAGGGGGGATGTCATAATATACACCAGTATATCATGGTGCAGACACACACTGATGGACACACAGTGGGAGCAATCAACATACACAACACCGCAACCAATCACCAGTGAGAGCACACGCACTATAAAGACAGGGGGCATCAGAGTTCCCGCTCTTTCGAGTGGCAGCTAGCTAGGAGCACAGAGCTCACAGCCTGCAACACAGACATTCACCATGTGCTGAGTGCATCAACTGGTTAGGACAAGGCAAAGGTCTTTAGTTAAAGCTAGTATCATATTTACCCACAGTTCAAGTATGTTTAAATAGTTAACCTTTTAATAAAATAGTGTAGCACTACTTCAAGTGTTGGTGACCTGTATGTGATCCAGAACACCCAACACATCAGATGGTGGGGGATGAATGTAATGTGACATGAATCCCAGGTCCCGGTTGAGGCCACACTCACGTGTGCGGAACTTGGCTATAAGTTTCTGCTCGGCGATTCTGCGTTGTCGCGCGTCCTGAAGGCCGCCTTGGAGAACGCTTACCCGGAGAATAGAGGCTGAATGCCCTTGACTGCTTAAGTGTTCCCCGACTGGAAGGGAACATTCCTGCCTGGTGATTGTCGCGCGATGTCCGTTCATTCATTGTCGCAGCGTCTGCATGGTCTCGCCAATGTACCACGCTTCGGAACATCCTTTCCTGCAGCGTATGAGGTAGACAACGTTGGCCGAGTCGCACGAGTATGTACCATGTACCTGGTGGGTGGTGTTCTCGCGCGTAATGGTGGTATCCATGTCGATGATCTGGCACGTCTTGCAGAGATTGCCATGGCAGGGTTGGGTGGTGTCGGGGTCACTGTTCTGAAGGCTGGGTAGTTTGCTGCAAACAATAGTTTGATTGAGGTTGCGCGGTTGTTTGAAGGCAAGTAGTGGGGGTGTGGGGATGACCTTGGCAAGATGTTCATCTTCATCGATGACGTGTTGAAGGCTGTGAAGAAGATGTTGTAGTTTCTCCGCTCCGGGAAAGTACTGGACGATGAAAGGTATTCTGTCAGTTGTGTCCCATGTTTGTCTTCTGAGGAAGTCGGTGCGGTTTTTTGCTGTGGCGCGTTGGAACTGTCGATCGATGAGTCGAGCGCCATATCCCGTTCGTACGAGGGCATCTTTCAACGTCTGTAGATGTCTGTTACGCTCCTCCTCGTCTGAGCAGATCCTGTGTATACGGAGAGCTTGTCCATAGGGGATGGCTTGTTTAATGTGTTGAGGGTGGATCGGGTATAACCGGGGTGACGCCGTTGATGGCCTCAATAAATGCAGGCAAAAGAAAACCGAGCACCCCACACAAGTTCGCTGGACGCCTGTGGATCCATTTTGCAGCAGTTTTCGGAGACTTAGACCGCGCCCATTTGTCCCCAGACAACATGGCCAAATGGACCTGCACCCTTATCTCCCATGCCACAGAAACAGGACAAAAAGCTTGCGCGAATTATGATCCCTCAGAGGAGGCTCATAATGAGAAATGGGTCGTAAAAAGATTGTCCCGCGCCTGGGAGCAGTCTGTACAAAGCAAACCCGCAGTTAAAAATCCCGAGGAACAGCAGGCAGAAGCAGACATACAAGCAGTTAAAACACACCAGAATCCCGCATGGGTAAATGAAGGACAGAACAGCCCCCCACAAAAGTCACAGGGGTGTTACAACTGTGGACAGTTGGGACACTTTGCAAGATAATGCAATGCGCCACAAAAGCCACAGAGAGCCCAGCAGGCAGGCACCCTGAATAAGAATAAGACAGAGCCCAGACATAGCGTGAGCGCCCGTTCAGATCAGACGGACCGGAACGGGACGGACTGACGGTGTTCGGGCTCCCCCAGTTGGGTCTGCGACACCCTTTGGGATAGGTCCGGCCGACCGGTAGTTGCAGCAAAAATACGGGGACAGCCCATCGAGTTTCTCTGGGACATAGGAGGGTCCCGCACCACAATAAATTCCTCCACCATGTTCCAAAAGGACACGTGGCCCACTACAGCCACTATCTCCCTCAGCGGCTTTACAGGCGACTCACAGCAGGGACACATCACAGCCCCTGTACCCATTCGAATCGGCAACATCACCACCAAGCACCCTATAGTTTTAGTCGACCTGCCCCACACAGCAGAACACATTTTGGGCATAGACTTTATGAACTCCCACCACCTTTCATTTGATCCAGTCAACCAATGTGTCTGGAAAATGGCAAAATCCGCAAGAGCCCTCGCAACGCTCACAATAGATGAATACGGCAACAAAATTAGCGCAGTAGGCGAATTTTGGTTTAACCCGACTACACTTAGCATGGACAAGCAGGTTAGGGCAGTGTTACAAAAGAACAGGACAGCCTTCGCGACCCACAAACACAACTGTGGCCAGATGACTGGTTCAGTACAAATCACAGGACCTGACCCTAGACCCCAAAAGCAATATGGATTTCCCCAAGAGGCAGAGGGAGAAATCTCAAAGGTAATCGACAGCTTATTAGAGCTGGGCGTACTTAGATCAGTAGCCTCCACTAATAATGCCCCGATTTGGCCAGTGAGAAAGCCCGATGGATCATGGCGACTGACCATCGATTACCGGGAACTCAACAAAATCAGCCCCGCAGCAGCCCCCACAATAGCTACAAGTCCCGAGACCATGCTCAAGCAGGGACTCAATTCCCGATACTTTACGGTTTTGGATATCAGTAATGGATTCTGGTCCATTCCATTGGCAAAGGCGTGCCAGTACAAATTTGCCTTCACCGTTAAAAATCAACAGTACACGTGGACATGCCTCCCACAAGGATTCCACAACTCCCCCTCCATTTTCCACTGACACCTGGCAAATGGTTTAGCCAAATTCTCTCGCCCCGAATGTCTGGACCAGTACGTAGAGACCTACTACTGCAGACAGACACCAAGGAAGAGCACATTGAGCTTCTGTCCGAACTCCTGGAACTCCTACAAGCAATTGGATGTTAAGTTATCCCCAAAAAGGCCCAGATTTTGGAAAACAAAGTGATATATTTGGGTACAATTATCACACATGGTAAACGCGAGATCGAGCATAAAAGGATTGACTCGATTGCTAAATTACCCCTTCACCAGAACGATTCAGCACTCCGGTCGTTTTTAGGACTGGTTGGCTACTGCCGAAACCACATTGACGGTTTCGCCAGCAAGGCAGCACCCCTCTCAGACCTCCTAAAGAAAGGAGCCTCCTGGGAATGGCTTCCGCAGCATACGGATGCTGTGGACTCTTTGAAACAAACACTCATAACAGCCCCCGCACTACAAGTTCCAGACCCGCTTGTGGTGTTGGGTGCTCTGATGCACAGATGAACCAACACAGTTGTATTTGGTACAACTCTATTTTATTTCAACTGCTATATACAATTCGGTCTGGATACTCTGCACGTGGTGTCTCCCTGAGTGTGTAGTGTAACAGGTCCTGTCCTTGTCCTAGTCTCCAGCTCTACTGGCCACCAGGTGTCGTGTTTGTCCTTTTATACTGTCCCTGTCCTTGTCTGTGATTGGTTGTGGTGTTGTGTGTTCTGATTTGTCTGTTGGTGTGTCTATCATGATGTGTGTGTTTGAATATCATGACACCGCTTTCCCCCTATGCGATAGAGGTAGCAAGCACAGACCGCACCCTTCTGGCCGTGCTCCTTCAGGAATGGCACGAACAGTTAAGGTCCGTGGCTTACGCCTCCAGAGTTTTAGATGCTGTGGAGCAGGGATTTTCAGCGTGTGAAAGGCACCTATTCGCAGTTTTTTGGGCAGTAAAGCATTTTTCGTACATTACCGGACTAAACCCCATTACAGTCCTCACGGAATACACCCCCACTCAACTTTTACTGGACGGACGACTCAAGGACGGTACAGTTAGTCAGATAAGAGCAGCCAGATGGACCCTTCTTTTGCAGGGACGGGACATCACTGTTAAAAGGACAAAGACCCACACTTTTTAGCTGATAGCCTACAGTACCCCGGAACCCCCCATGAATGTGAAATTATATTTCCACACCACAACACAGGCCCCTTCATTGCTAAAACACCCCCCAGAAAGATAGGTAATGCAACCCAGAGCCCCAAGCACACAGACACGTGTGAACCCATTAGGATATATGTGGATGGATCCGCCACAATATTAGAAGGGAAGCACGTAACAGGATGCGGCATTTACATCGAGGACGCGCAGAGACGCCCCCTAGAAGAAATAGCAATAAAACATCCAGGACACTTAGGCGCGCATGCAGCAGAACTTGCGGCCATCGCATACATAGTTTCACACCCAGATTCCTTCCCCAGCCCAGCAGACATATATTCGGACAGCCTCTATGTCTGCAACAGCCTTACGGAATTCCTACCCCTGTGGCAAGCAAGAGGATTTGTTTCCGCAGACGGAACACCCCTCCCTTCAGCCCCATTGCTCCGTCACATTTTAGAGCGAGCACAGAACAGGACTTTTGGGATAGTCAAAGTTTGAAGTCACCATTGTTCCTCCCCCCCCTAGAAATGTAAAAGCCGACGCAGGTTCCAGGCACGGATATTTTTGGACACCCCACGAAAGCGCACCAGTGAATGCAGTTCAGGTCTCGCAGACTAATATCGAGGATTTAGTGCAGACCCAGAAGCAGGATAGCAATCTCAGGGAGATTTTGAAAGGAAGATTCCCAGCCCCCTATGATAGGTTTAGAAATGCTCTGACCACACATGACGGTGTGGTGTTAAAAGACACCCTTTATGTGGTTCCTGAACAGGAGAGGAATCAGCTCATTTGTTTGTTCCATGACAGCCATGGACATCAGGGAATCGATCACACTACAGCCCACCTCAGGCAGCTCTGTTGGTGGCCGAGTTTGAAAGACGGTGTAACTCACTACGTTGAGATTTACCATATCTGTGCCCAGAACAACCCGGACAGATACGCAAAAAAAGCTCAACTCAGTCACACCCGACCCGTTAATGGCCCCTGGACTAACCTCCAGATTGATTATATTGGACCAATTCCCCCTTGCAGGAATGGTTATAAATATGTAGTCGTGGTGATAGACACGTTTATCAAATGGGTGGAAGCATTCCCATCCAGAACGAACACTGCAAAGACCACAGCCAAGATTTTAACCCATCACATCTTTACGAGATGGGGACTCCGCCGCAGCGTTGAATCCGACCAAGGTTCCCATTTTACGGGACGTGTCATGAAGAACATCCTTACGATATTGGGCATTACCCAAAAATTCCACATTGCATACCACCCCCAGTCGAGTGGTATCGTGGAGTGCATGAATCGGACCCTAAAATCCACCCTCAGAAAAATGGTCCAGCAAAACAACACCATTTGGGACTCAGTCCTCCCTTTGCACTGATGTTTTTGCGAAATACAGTTTCCACATCCACAGGTTACACTCCACACACTCTCATGACCGGACGCCCCATGAAAGGCACAGAATTTTTATGAGGAATAGATTTGACCAGCCCTGAAGTGACGGCCCTCACACACGAGAAAGCAGTAGAACAGTTAGTGGCGAATGTTAAAACGGCTCAGCTAGCAGCCGCAGTGAAATTGGGCACAAGAAAGAAACAGAGCAAGGCCTGTTTCGATAAGACAGTGCATGTGACTGAGTTCAGTGTAGGACAGCAAGTCATGCTCTCTATATACAACCCCAGCACATTCCTGTCGCCTAAGTATTCGGGTCCGTACTCCATTGTGGACAAAGTAAGCCCTTCCGTCTACAAAATAAAGTACCCCAATGGTAAGACTGCGTGGTTCCATATCAACCAGCTGAAGGCATATGGAACACAGCCTAACCACGCACACCACGTCATGCTCGACGCAGCAGACCACGCCCCGCCCACAGCCAACGTACCCTACCCTCCCCCAACACGTCCAGCCCAGCCACGGACTCAACCTCGACTCCAACCCCGAAATATCGACTCCGCCCCGGAACGCCCACAGACTGCAGCAGCGACAGCGACTGTGACTCGGACAATAGGCACAGCACGCCTCCCTACTATCCCCATGCAACAGGACCCACACCCAGCGAATCTGACCACGATTCGAGTGATCCCCTCCTCATCACGTTCTTCAGCAAACCCCACGAAACACCACCGCCCTACGATTACAACCCCGATTCTGTCCCCACAGAACTAGACACCACCTTTTGGCACCGAGACTATTCGTACAGACTCGTCCGGAATGACGAGAGCGATCCCAAATCACACCATACAGCCCTATCAGCCCTGATACACTCGAGAGTTTGGCATCCGGGAGAAGATGACGACTTTGAGTCTGACTCCCAAAACGAGAACCCCTTTGCGACCCTGTTCGCAACCGATAACTGAGGTGTCCAGATGATGTTTTAAAAAGGAACCGCTTGGGAGAAAACGGTGTCCTTTCTGATGGAACCAGCAGCATGTTTTATGTTGTTTGTAGTGTTTTGTTAAATGTTGTATGTTAGACCGGAAATTTTGTTTTTCACGGCCCCACGACACCACCCCAATGACGCCCACTGGCAGTCAGAGAAACTAGTTTGGCCAGACGCTAGTTCAGCGGAACTAGTTTGTCCGCAGAGACTTGTTAATGTCCCTGACGCCAGTTCAGCGGAACTCGTCTGTCGACTGAAACACAGACCCCCATTCATAACTGCCCCTCTGGTTCGAAGGTAGAACCAATACGGCAACCCCCCACGATGACTACATTTCTTGCCCGTTCTTGTCGGTTGCTCAGGCAGTGGAGAAACGGCATTGGGACCCGCCCTGCCTGAGAACCCCCCCTCTGGTCAGCTACGCTCGGGTAGAGCACACAGACAGGCTATCATACGAGATATTAAACCAAGATAGTAACAGACACTATGCTTGATCCCACTGAACTCCAGAAGCTCCAGGACCAGAGAAGAGAAGAGAAGAGAAGAGAAGTGAAGGAAGAAGAACCATGCGGACATCCTCCGCGTGGCTCATAACCCTAATGGACATTTGGTTGCATGCGAACACGAACCCCCTGACCTCAACTCCCCCAGCCGTTAATGATTCACTTCCCCACAGTACCCAGAGCCAAGTCACAAGCGACACCACACCATCTTGGTGTGACAGGTTTATAACCTGGTACTCCCTGTCCTACTTGATAGAATCCTTACTAGTATTGGCGATACTCTGCTGCATCGTGCAGACTATTCGTCTGAGGAAATGGAGAAGGAGAGCCTACCGCGCTCGCACCCCGGTATATAGAATAAGATTCCCTATTTTCGGATATGACCAGACCCCCGACTCCCGCGATCTATAATAAAGAGCATTCGTTTGCAATTTGTTGTAAATAAAGAAATGTTCATGAGCAATTCTACAATCCTGAGCTTGACTGCCAAGCCAGAAAAATGTGCATAATACTGCTATGATTTTGTTTGTATGGTTTAGGAAGTTAGAGTGGTGAAATGTTTGAGTGAGTGTAGTTTATTAAGGATAGTTAGAGGTTCCGATTTTCTTATTTTGAAATGCATGTCCCTGATGACATAGCGCCCCTCAGAATTGTCAGCGAAACATTTTTTGCATAGTTATGGTCAGTTTTGAGGCCATAGAAGAGTGCTCACCGGGTCAGGGAATGAAAAACAACGTAGTTATGTGATCCTTCATGCTTTGCGTTAGGATCACAAGGAGGGTGTGTAGCCACCTGGGTTGGCCAACTCCCGACGTAAAATGGAGAACAGCAAAGACTGCAGCGAAATTCAGCCAACACAACAGGATACAGTCTCCCTACAGGACCTGGCGCCTGCTGGATCCCCACCCACATCTCCACCACCGACCCCACTCTCCCTCCCACCAGCGCACCCCACAGTTGCCCCCTTCCCAGGTGGATCGGTCCTTCCACAGGTCCCATCTAGGGGTGATGAAGCTGCTGAAGAAGCCAAAGCCACGCTCCCGGATGCAGGCACCCGAGCCGGCACCTGCATCACCGCCGAATCTACGATGATCGCAGAGGACGACCAGGGTCCCCGATCGGCTAATTGCTTCATTCTGACTGTAAATGATTACTGTAAATAGTTGCGACATGTAACGAGGCAAAACACTGCTAATGTATACCAGGTACCACCATAATCTCAACCTCTACCACTGTATAACGCAAGACCCCCCCCCCCCCCCCCGCCGGACTCTTTTTTTAACAGGGGGTGAATGTGGCAGTCGGTATTAGGGTTATTACGGTACCCTGAATAATGCTGTAAGATCATTCGTGTGGGAGGTACCTGAGACTGCTATTTCATTGGTGAAGCCTGCCTGCTGGTTCCATCCAGTAAGGCGGAGTATAAGAGCCTGTGTCTCCCCAGCAGCTGCATTCTGTACCTGCGCTGCTGGGGGAAACATCTAGTACAATAAAGCCTTCAATTGTCTCCAATCTTGCTTCAGGAGTTATTGATCGAGCATCAATCATCAGATTTTCCTGGGCCAGACTTTTATTTTGCTCCGATCTCGAAACATGTGAAATTATGTGAGAAGGCGTTGGCCACGTGTCCTGACATCATCACGCACTCGCGCAATTTTTCAGCCAGCGGGCGCACGAGAGTCAGAAGCGCACCCGCCGCCAATCAAGCAGGCAAGTTAGCCCATTGAGGGGCCAATTGAAGGCAATTTTAGGTGGCCCGTCTGCTTTTAAAGTTAGTGGTTGGGCCTAATGGCCAGGCAGACTTTACGGTTTCACTGCGGCCTGATCCAGGGCAGGATGGAATGTCAGGACTGAGCTCAAATGAACAAATGTGTCTGGGGACTGAGGCCTGTGTGTGATTGTGTTGCCTAGACACTCGTGGCATGGGTTCACTGTGGATATTTATCTTTCACGGGTCAGCAGCTCCCTGAGACAGCTCCACAGCGGCTGTACCCCTGGGGGAGGAAATTAGAAATCCTTGTTCTTGGCACCCGCCCTCTCCACCATCCCTGGCAGCGCTCTAACTTTCACACAGGATCACCACACTGGATGACCCTTAATTGGCCAGCTGTGGGAAATTGCATTCCGGGGCTGGGAACGGGTTTCACATCGGCTTCCGGGCCTCCTGAGTGCATGCGGAAAATCCAGGCCCAGCTCTTTATTCCGATAGTGTTTCTTTACTCTGAAATCCTTTATGCTTCTTTACACCTGTTTTACTTGTCCCTGGATTGAATATATATGAACACTTAGAGTGAAGCAGTCATTATTCTGTTATAATTAAATCTGGAGGCATTTGTGATGATACATGTCGAATCATCAGAGATACAGGGCGTCATTCTCCGACCCCCCAGTGCTGGGGTGGAGGTTGGGGGGGGGGGTCCGTGCCGTGCCGGGGTGGAGGTTGGGGGTGGGGTCCGTGCTGGGGTGGAGGTTGGGGGGGGGGGGGTCCGTGCTGGGGTGGAGGTTGGGGGGGGTCCGTGCCGTGCTGGGGTGGAGGTTGGGGGGGGGTCTGTGCTTGGATGGAGGTTGGGGGGGGTCCGTGCCGTGCCGGGGTGGAGGTGGGGGTTGGGGGGGGGGGGGTCCGTGCTGGGATGGAGGTTGGGGGGGGGGTCCGTGCCGGTGTGGAGGTTGGGGGGGGGGGGGGGGGTCCGTGCTGGGTGGAGGTTGGGGGGGTCCGTGCTGGGTGGAGGTTGGGGGGGGTCCGTGCCATGCCGGGGTGGAGGTTGGGGGTTGGGGGGGGGGTCCGTGCTGGGGTGGAGGTTGGGGGGGGGGGGTCCGTGCTGGGGTGGAGGTTGGGGGGGGGGGGTCCGTGCTGGGGTGGAGGTTGGGGGGGCGGTCCGTGCCGTGGAGGTTGGGGGGGGGGTCCGTGCTGGGGTGGAGGTTGGGGGGCGTCCGTGCCGTGCCGGGGTGGAGGTTGGGGGGGGTCCGTGCTGGGGTGGAGGTTGGGGGGGGTCCGTGCCGGGGTGGAGGTTCGGGGTTGGGTCCGTGCTGGGGTGGAGGTTGGGGGGGGGGGGGGTCCGTGCTGGGGTGGAGGTTGGGGGGGGGTCCGTGCCGGGGTGGAGGTTGGGGGTTGGGGGGGGGTCCGTGCAGGGGTGGAGGTTGGGGGGGGGTCCGTGCCGAGGAGGGGGATGGGAGGGCAAGTGAGTTGGTCCACCTGGCCAGGTGCCAGCCTCCAACAGTTGGACCCATGCGGTCCATGCCACCTGGCTGGGGGGAGGAGGGGATATGGGCAATGATGACATGTCGTCGTTCCCCTCCCCCCCACCAGGCCGTCATGTTTTCAGATCATCCAGCGATTTTGGCCGCCGTGGTGGCAGCCGCTCATGTCTATGTTGCCCTGGATGAGGAGGAGGAGGAGGAGGAGGAGGAGGAGGAGCGTGCCAGAGAGGCGGCGCAGGCTGCCGCAGAGGGGCAGGTGGCAGCCGCCCAGGCTGGAGGGACACCTGACCGACAGGACGAGGAGGGGGAGGAGGACGTCGCGGCCCCACGGCAACGGAGGCACCTGAGGGCGCCCCGTGTGTACCGGCCCCGGCAGTCATACCAGGACCTCACGGACCGGGAATGCAGGAGGAGACTCCGGATGAGCCGGGGAAACCGTGGCACACATCTGCCACCTGCTGGCACACCTGTCACCGCGTGGCACTGGCGGGGGACACCCTCTCCCCGTGTCCGTCAAGGTTACGGTGGCCCTGAACTTTTATGCAACGGGGTCATTCCAGGCACCGAGTGGGGACCTGTCCGGCATACCGCAGACATCGGTGCACCGGTGCATCCGGGCACTGACAGATGCCCTATATGCCATGGCGCACCGCTACATCCGCTTCCCCGTGGACCGGGCCAGCCAAGATGCCCGGGCCGTGGGCTTCTCTGCCGTGGCCGGGTTCCCCATGGTCCAGGGCGCGATCGATGGGATGCATGTCGCCGTGCAGCCACCTGCAGATAACAGGGCCGTGTTCACTAATAGGAAGGGGACCTATTCGATGAACGCACAGGTGGTCTGCGACCACCGCATGATGATCCTGCACGTCTGCGCCCGTCACCCAGGCAGTGTACATGACTCATTCGTTTTGTCGCGGTCATCCATCCCCGGCATGTACGAGGGACGCCATCCCCGGCTGAGGGGCTGGTTGCTGGGCGACAGGGGCTACCCATTGCGATCGTGGCTGATGACGCCTATACGGAGGCCACGCAATGAGGCGGAGAACCGCTACAATGATGCCCATGTAGCGACAAGGGGAGTGATCGAGAGGTGCTTTGGTGTGCTGAAGATGCGTTTCAGGTGCCTGGACCTCTCTGGAGGCGCCCTCCAGTATCGGTCAGATAGGGTCGGCCGCATCATTGTGGTGTGCTGCGTCCTGCACAACATAGCCCAGCAGAGGGGCGATGTGCCGCAGGCAGAGGAGGGCGGAGTGGAGGAGCAGCAGGAAGAGGCCCAGTCCTCCCCAGATGAGGGGGATGGGGGCAATGGTCAGGGCAGACGGGGTAGACACAGGCGGGTGGCTGTCCACCTTTACCGGCTGGCCCAGCGGGCACGGGACAGACTGATAGACGCCCGCTTCACTGACTAGATGGGCGTGGGAATCGGGTAGTATGGCCACAGACCGCACACCATGGCAACAGCCGACCACCTACACCCCCACCCATCCACCCACCCAGCACCCTCACCCCCCTCCCCAACCCCACCCACCCCACCCGCATGCACACCACCCCCCCCCCCCCATTGTCGATCCACCTGCGGCACAACGGGCCGGGCTCACACAGTTGCGGGTGGACGCGTGTCTATCGCAGGCCATGGAGGATGATGACAACCCACCCTGCGATGAGCTCCTGGCTCTACATCGTTGGACTATGTCTGACCCATGGCCACAGTACCACCATCCACCCGGACCATCCCTGCATGCGGCTGTGACACTGCAGCGCACGGTCCCGTCCTCTGCCCGGGGGATGTTGATGGCGGCCCAGGGGGAAGGGGGCAGACTCACCTGGGGCTGAGGTAAGACCACCCCTCACACACACACTTGCGCTCAACGTACATGACACCCCCGCACACTTTGGACAGAGCACAAAGGCAGCTTCGGTAGGTGTAACATTGACTTTAATAACCAAAGGAGTTCATGCACGTGCCCTAGCCCCTAAAACTCATCTGTGCCCTGCACCCGTGCCAACTTACTCAGTGTCTAATTGTTTGGCCTTACGGGCCCTTTGACTACGTCTACGTGGTTCCCCAGACGGTACAGCAGAACTGGAGGTGGACTCCTGTGATTCCTGCCCTCTGACACTGGATCCCTTTGGCAGCCGTTTCCTGGGGCGTCCTGGCCTAGATGGGCCAGGCTGCGGCCCGGGCGACTGGGATGGCGAGCTGCCAGCCTGTCCTGCCCGTTGCCCACCCGATGCACCTGGGACGGAAGGGGGGGAGTCCGAGGTGTCGCGGTGTACCGGGACCTCCCCTACAGAGGGAGCCGGGACGGACCACACAACCTCCTCCTCCCTCGGGGTGCCCGATGGCCCCCAGGCCTCTACATGGGTGGGGGATGCGAACGGACTGGCTATCCGACGCCCCCCCGACATCTCGCTGCCAGTCCTTGAGGCCCGTGCTGGTATCGACAGGGGTCTGCAGGTTTGCAGCCATGGAGCCCAGGGGGTTGGCAAACCCTGTCTGTGACAGTGCGACGCCGGCTCACACATGGCCACTGGCGCCGATGCCCTCAGCGATGGCCTGCAGAGACTGGGCCATGGACTGCTGAGACTGGGCCATGGCCTGCAGAGACTGGGCTATGGCGTTGAGTGCCCCTGCCATCTGGCGCTGGCACTGGCTCATGGCCTCCTGTGCGAGGGCAGCCATGTCCTGGGCCACAGACGCCGCCTGCACGGAAGGCCCCAGGCCTCGCAAACCGTTCCCCATGTCTGACACCGTCGCACCCATTGCCTCCACCGCGGACGCCACCGGTGCGGTGTCAGCCTGGGTGGCACGCATGACCGGCACCACTCCCAGCTCCTGGACGCGGGTGGACTCCTCCACCTGCGACCGCAGCCGCCGCAAGCCGCCCGTCACCCTCTTCGCTCGTCTCCGGGTCGGTGGTTGCATCGGATCTATGTGTGGGTGTGGCAACTGCAGGAACCCAGGATCCATCTAGGCGGCAGATGTTCGCTTGGGCTGGGCTGCCCTCCGACCGCCCGGTCCCTCTGCTGCTCCTACCTCCACCTGCTGTACCGGGACGGCTGTGTTGTGCGCACCAGTGAGTGTACCAGACGCCTCATCACTAAAGTGCCCAACCGTGGTGAGTGTTTCTGCGATGGTGGAGGGTGTTGGTGACAGCAGTGGCGTTGTGTCGTGCTCTTCATCCCACTCTGAGTCCATGGCACTTTGGGATGGGGGTTCGTCTCCACCCATCCCCTCTGAGTCACTGTCCGGTATTTTGTCTTCCTGGGTAGAGCTGTCCCGGGTAGGGGTGTCCTGGGTAGTGGTGTCCTGGGTAGTGGTGTCCTGGGTAGTGGTGTCCTGGGTAGTGGTGTCCTGGCTCGGATGTGACGGGGGCCTGTGGCTGCCCCCCTCGTCGCTGGGTGGTCGCTCCCGCACGTGACGGGGGTGTCGTCTCCCTGTTGCTCCAGGTCTCTCCATCTCCCGTGGTGTGCGAGGGGCATCCTGCGGGCGTCGCATGCTGGAGGGTCCGGGTCTCTCCGTCTCCCGTGGTCTCCGAGGGGCATCCTGCGGGCGTCGCATGCTGGAGGGTGCGGGTCTCTCCGTCTCCCGTGGTCTCCGAGGGGCATCCTGCGGGCGTCGCATGCTGGAGGGTCCGGGTCTCTCCGTCTCCCGTGGTCTCCGAGGGGCATCCTGCGGGCGTCGCATGCTGGAGGGTGCGGGTCTCTCCGTCTCCTGTGGTCTCCGAGGGGCATCCTGCGGGCGTCGCATGCTGGAGGGTGCGGGTCTCTCCGTCTCCTGTGGTCTCCGAGGGGCATCCTGCGGGCGGTCTGCATCTGCGGGGATGGGTGCCTGGACGTTTGGTCCTGCGATACACAATGAAGCATGCATGGTTAGACATCAGGCAGTGATCAGGTGATACAGGGGAGGGGGATATAGGGGAGGGGGGCTATGGGGACGGGCTGTCGGTGGCTCACTCGCTAGTACGCCCCCGACCTCTGCATCAGCAACCTCCCGGTCCTCAGGTCCGCCAGCCAGTTCCAGGGCCCTTTCCTCGTGTACGGTCAGTGGCCTCTCATCAGCGGGCCCACCTCCAGTCCTCACATGCTCCCTATTGTTGTGTGCGCGCTTCTCCTGTGGGGGGGGGGGGGGGCAGGGGTAAAAGGCAACAGTGTTAGGCAGGTATATGAATGCATGCCATCGGTTGCGCGTGCATTGCAGAGGTTAAGGTTAGGGCTGGATTCACTTGGGGATATGGGGGAGGGGGGATATGGGGGATATGGGGAGGGGGGATATGGGGGAGGGGGGGATATGGGGGAGGGGGGATATGGGGGATATGGGGGATATGGGGAGGGGGATATGGGGGACGGGGGGATATGGGGGATATGGGGAGGGGGATATGGGGAGGGGGGATATGGGGGAGGGGGGATATGGGGATATGGGGGAGGGGGGATATGGGGGAGGGTGGGATATGGGGGATATGGGGAGGGGGGATATGGGGGAGGGGGGATATGGGGGAGGGGGGATATGGGGGATATGGGGGAGGGGGGATATGGGGGAGGGGGGATATGGGGGAGGGGGGATATGGGGAGGGGGGATATGGGGGAGGGGGGATATGGGGGAGGGGGGATATGGGGGAGGGGGGATATGTGGGAGGGGGGATATGGGGGATATGGGGAAGGGGGGATATGGGGGAGGGGGGATATGGGGAGGGGGGATATGGGGGATATGGGGAGGGGGGATATGGGGGAGGGGGGATATGGGGGATATGGGGGAGGCCTGCCTGCTCTGACGAGGTCGTTCACCTTCTTGTGGCACTGGGTGCCTGTCCGTGGTGTTAGGGCCACAGCGGTGACGGCCTCTGCCACTTCCCTCCACAGACGCCGGCTGTGGCGTGGGGCAACTCTGCGGCCGTGCCCGGGATACAGGGCGTCCCTCCTCTGCTCCACCGCGTCCAGGAGCGCCTCCACATCGCGTGACTCGAACCTCGGGGCTGAGCGACGGCCAGCCATCCAGTCGGGTGTTGCGGTCGGGTGTTCCGGTCGGGTGGGGGGGAGCAGCGCGGCCTTATGAGCCGTCACGCGGTGCAGCGCGTATGACGCTGCACGGCGTGAACCACTGCGCAAGCGCGGATCCCGTTACGTCGCTGCTAGCCCATTTCGGGCTGGAGACTATCGACCCACATTTCCGACGTGACGCAAGTCGGATTTGCGCCGTTGTTTGCGCCGATCGGCGGACGTTCCGCCGATAACGGAGAATTTTGCCCACAGTGGAACTATTATTAATCAGCACTGAATCCCGGAAAGCACAATTTAACACATGGATATTAAAAAGCATCATTAACATCGGTAAGGGTCATATTGGGTAACTTGACATTCAAAAATTACAGCATTTATTTTTTGAGCATGTTGCAATGCATTAATATATTAAAGGCAATAAAGATTGAGTGCAGGATAAAGGCAAAAAGATCAATTTAAAATAATTTCAATTGAGCAATGTACGACGGTTGCGTGTCATGGCAGTTTCTGTGACTTTAATTGGATGATATCCATTTTCAAATAACTACAGGAAGTTCACCATTTGGAGCACGGTCCAGTTCTTCATATTATAGAAAGGACATCGAGGCACTGGAGAAACAATAATTGGCAAGGATGATATTAGAAAGGAGAGGTAACATCTGTCAGGAAAGGTTGAACAGGCTGAGATTTATTTCCTCTTAAAAAAAGAGAAGGCTGAGAGAGTGAACTGATGGAGGCCTTCAAGATAATGAAATGGTTTGGTGGGGTAGTTGTGGAATAGGTGTTCACTTTTGCGGCGGAGATCAGAACTGGGGGCCATCAATTGAAGATCGTAACCTATAAAAACCAATAGGGGGGTTCAAGAGATACCACTTTACTGAGAGAGTGGTGAGAATTTGGAAATTGCTCCCATAAGGAATCGTGAAAGTGAATAGTATCAATGCGTTAAAGGGGAGAGATAAACACACGTGGGAAAATGGAATTAAAGGCTATGTTGATAGAATATGCGAGGAGATTCAAATGGAGTATGAACATCAACATAGGCCTGTTGGACCGACTGGCCTGATCTGGCACCATAAGTACTTTTGTAATTTTCAGCAGTAAATTGATCCTTACAATGAAACACAGGCCTGTTATTGATTGGAGCAGTGACACAGTGTTACTCCAATGTCAGTAATCAGAAAATAAAATGTGCAAGGCACCCCTTAACTAGCGAGGCATGACTAATATAATAATCTGAACATGAAATTCAATCAATTAAATGATATTGTTGTCACCTCTGTTGGTTAAACAGTCTATGTCCAACAGTCACAGAGGGATTGGTACCTGTGTGATTTGATTTAAATCTTATTTAATTTATCATTGAGATTTGTTTTAATTGGCTGCGTGTCGCCATGACAGGTGAGCCTCCCCCTGACACAGACCCTGAGTGCGGCCCGGGCCCAAGGCCTCCGCCCGCCTGCCGGCCAGCGGCGCTCACCCCCCCCCCACCCCGGGGCACCCCCTCCCCCCCGGGCACCCCCCCCCCCCCACCCCCAGGCACCCCCCCCCCCCCCCGGGCACCCGCACCCCTCCCAGGCACTCCATCCCCCCCGGGGCCCCCCGGTCACTCCCACTCCCCCCCATGGCTGTGAGGTACCGGCCCCTCCCCGGGCACCCCCCTCCCCCCGGATACCTCCTCCCCCCCCCTCCCAGGCACCCCCACCCCTCCCAGGCACCCCCCGGGAAAAATAAAAAAGAGATTGGTTTTAATTTTTAAATTATACATTGAGTAGCACCAGAATGTCAGAATGTTATCTTAACCCCCTGTATACACTGTGTATCTAAGGGCTGGTTTTTGGATGCCCCCATTGGATGAATTTGCTGCCGTGGAGGGGGGGGGGGGGGGGGGTTGGGGGGGGGGGGCGCGCGTCAAATATGGAGATGCCCACCCACCCCCCAAGCTTACCGCATAGCATGATAGGCGGGTGGGTGCCAAAACTGGTAGCCCACCTGTCCACTGTCTGTAAATCAATAATTAAGGATCAATTGAGCTTGTTAACTCTGATACTATGCTGCCCATGCAATAATAAAATTGGGTTGGGCAGTTGGGTGGGAGGCTGTTTCTGTAAAAATGTTTTTAAAAGGGCGAGTAGTAAGTGGGTTTCTCTCTTTGGGGGATACCCTCTGCGCATCATGAGGTCCTGTCCAAACCCCCCCCCCCACTACCCCCACCGGAGTGTGATGGAAAACTCTCCACTTGTCTGGGTGAGCGCAACTCCAACAACACTCAAGTAGCTCGACACCATCCAGGTCAATGCATCTGCTTGACTGGTATCCCATCCATCTCAAACTTTCACTACCTCCACCACTGACGCAGGGTGGCAACAGTGTGCACCAGCTACAGGATGTACTGCAGCAACTCACCAAGACCCCTTCAATAGCAACTTCCAAACCCACAACCTCCAACACCTAGAAGGGCAAGGGCAGCAGATACACGGGAACACCTCCACTCAAAGTTCTCCTCCAAGCCATTCACCATCCTGAGTTGAAAATATATCGCTGTTCCTTCACTATCACGGGGTCAGAATCCTGGAACTCCCTCCCTAACAGCATGGTGGGTGTACCTACAACCCATAGACTGTTGCAGTTTAAAGCGGTGACTCACCACCACCTTTTCAAGGGCAGCTGGGGATAGGCAACAAATGCTAGGCTTAGCCAGCGAGTTATATAAAACTCTGCAATTCAGAAACCTTGGGCGGGATTCTCCGATCCCCCACCGGGTCGGAGAATTGCCGGGGGGCGGCGTGAATCCCGCCCCCGCTGGCTGCCGAATTCTCCGGCGCCGGGGATTTGGTAACAGCCCCCCCGGCGATTCTCTGGCTGCGATGAGCCGAGCGGCCGCCCGCTTTACGCGGGTGGGCCTGTGCCGTTGGGGCCCTCTATTCCGCTGCACCGGCGGCTGTACTCTGCGCATGCACTGGGATGACGCCAGCTCACACTGGCGCTCTCGCGCATGCACGAACTCGCGCCGGCCGGCGGAGGCCCTTCGGCGCCGGTTGGCGTGGTGCCAAGCCCCTTCCGCACCGGCCGGCGCGGCGCAAACCACTCCGGCGCCAGTCTAGCCCCTGAAGGTGCGGAGGATTCCGCACCTTTGAGGCGGCCCGATGCAGGAGTGGTTCACGCCACTCCTTCGCGCCTGAGTTGCCCGCCCCGCCGGTTTCCGAAGAATCCCGGCCAGTAGGTTGGACAATTCTGATTGGACATTATCCGAGGATTTCCACCCGCAGCCTCCTGCCATTGCCTACCTAACATGTCCATCTTTCCGATGTCCCGCAGCCTCACAATGATTGGATGATTCTTGACTGTCAGCCAAAAATTCCCCCCTTGCTCCATTCCATCTCCACTATTTTTCAAACTAACAAACAAAAGAAGCAGCACTGTGGTTAACACTGTTGCTTCACAGCGCCAGAGTCCAAAGATCGATTCCCAGCTTGGGTAACTGTCTGTGCGGAGTCTGCACGTTCTCCCTGTGTCTGCGTGGGTTTCCTCCGATGCTCCGGTTTCCTCCCACAAGTCCCGAAAGGCATGCTGTTAGGTGAATTGGACATTCTGAATTCTCCCTCCGTGTACCCGAACAGACGCCGGAGTGTGGTAACTAGGGGATTTTCACAGTAACTTCTTTGTGGTGTTAATGTAAGCCTACTTGTGACAATAATAAAGATTATTCTTATAAAAGCAATAAAACCCCCCCAGAAATCTAGTATGTTTTGTCACCCCCTCAGACTTTTCTCCTGAGTTTCACTCGAGACTGAGTCCTGGAGATTAACCTTCTATTCCTGAAGACTCCAGGGCAAACCTGGTGGATGATGTTCCTGAGCTGCCAGGGCCATTATGGAAGAACGTGAATATCCTAATGCTTTGATTTTCGTTCCTTCCTGTAGTCACTCACCAAAGTCTGAGCCTTTCCTGGGGTTCTGTCCCTCTTCCTTGTTTTGGCCATTGTACCCGATTAAAAATTCACCAAACAATGTCTCCTATTTTGGGTTTCTATTGTTACCAGAGTGACAACACACCATGAAGTGCTTCAATGGCTGTACAGGGCCTTGGGAGGCCCTAAGTTATTAAGCACGCTATATAAATTCAAATTCTTCCCTATTTTCCTCCAGCTCTACAAGCCTCTGAAATCTCTGTGCTCCTCCAATTCTGATGCCTTGCACATTTTGAGCTGCTCCACGTTAGGTGGTCGTGCCATCCGCTGCCTGGGCCCTAAGCTCTGGAATTCCCTTTCTTTCCTCATTTAAACCGCTCATTACAACCTACCTTTTTGACAAAGAATTTTGATCACCTGTCCTGATAGTTTATTTGGGCAGCACGGTAGCACACGTGGCTAGCATTGTGGCTTCACAGCGCCAGGGTTCCAGGTTCGATTTTCCCCGCTGGGTCACTGTCTGTGCGGAGTCTGCACGTTCTCCCCGTGTGTCTGCGTGGGTTTCCTCCGGGTGCTCTGGTTTCCTCCCACAGTCCAAAGATGTGCAAGGTTAGGTGGATTGGCCATGCTAAATTGCCCTTATGTACAAAAAGGTTGGAGGGGTCAGTGGGTTATGGGGATAGGGTGGAAGTGGGTTGGTGCAGACTCAATGGGCCGCATGGCCTCCTTCTCCACTGTATGTTCTATGTATCTATGTATCTAGGGTAGCTCATTCTGTTGCTTCAAATCTTAAAAAGACTCTAGTGAAGCGGGTTAACACATTTTGCTATGTTAATAGTGTTACCGAAATGCAAACTGTTGTTGGACAAGAATCCAAGCATTGAGTGTGTAAAATATAATAACATTATGGAGTAATGCCATACATAGTTTTTAAGGGATAACTTTATAAGTCTGAGTCAGTTGTACATGCAGTTCTTCCTGATCTGGGGTCTAGGTGAGAGAAAATGGTTGCCAACAGCACACATTTGTAAAATTAGTCTTCTACTAACCCTTCCACTATTGACAGGAGGTGCCTGCACATTGTGCCTTGCTAACTCTCCCAGGGCCAAACCAGAGTGCCTCCCATCACTGCAAGTCATAGGGCGCTCACTACTGATAATGTACGGATAATATTTGGACGATATTCATTTTATTCATTCAGGAAGACATTAAATGGTGTGTAATTGGCAAATGAACTTCAATATAGATAAATGCGAGATAATGCATTTTGTTAGGCACGGAAGATTGGATACAGGGTAGGGAATAGTAGATCTGTTTCAATCCAGCTAACTATGATGATTAGGTGTAATGGCCGAAGCAGTTTTTTATGTTAATTGGATAACACCATTGTAGTGTCCAATTGGAAAATTCATTTTTGAACCGATCTTCAAATAAAGTGCATGAAGCTCATCATTTGGAGCACAGTTCTGGTCTCCCTATTATAGAAATAACAGGGGTTCTAGAGAATATATTCTAGAGAATATTTACAAAGAAGATCACAGAACTGAGAGATTATAGCGAACAGGAAAAATTGAACAGGCTGTGGTTCTTTCCTCGATAAAAAGGAAAACTGCTGGGCTGACCTGGTAGAGTTCTTCAAGAGTATGAAGGGGTTTAATAGGGAAAACGCACAGAAGATGTTTCCACTTGCGAGCAGGGCCAAAACTAAGGGCCATAAATACAAGAGAGTCATTAATAAATCCAAGGAGGAATGCAGGAGGAACTTTGGAATCTGGAGAGTGGTGACAATGCACTGCAGGGACTCACCAAAGCTCCTTCAGCAGCTTTTGTATTCACCATGACAGCCACCGGGTGTCCTCCCCCATTCCTCGTGGTGCCAGGTGCGCCACGATCTGGCAGATATGTTGCACTGTCCCCCTGCTGAGCCGGAAACTTCGGCATGCCCGTCTGGCAGGTCCTCGAATGACAGGCACTTCTGGTACATGCAAGGTCTCATGCGGCACCTCCTTTGCACCATCTCCTCCTCCTCGTCCTGTTGGACGGCTGGCTCTCCATCTTGAGCTTCCTGTTCGTTCAGCCATAGGGCAGCCCAAAGGGCATTGGTGACTAGGAGGAAAGCCATAGTTGCTGGTCGTATTCCAATATCCATTGACTGCAGGGTGTGAAAGGCCTACATGTTAGCAAGGTGCATACCCCATGCCCAACCAAGTCCAATGGATTGTATGGTGCCCCCACATATCCCCTCCCCACTCACCCTGGACCCCGTCGGAGCCAAGCACTGTGGGGGTCTCTGCCCTGGCGCCCATCCCTGCTGCCAGGGGTACCATCGGCTGGCGCTGCCCATGGCAGCGGTGCGCTCTGCAGCACCGTCCGGCACCCCCGTAAGGGCGACAGTGGTCATTTCCCTTGGGCGGGCTGCCGGTGGTGGAGGATAGATTGGGGGATGGTATGGCAGACGGTGGGGCGCTTGGGTGGTAGGGTGGGGGCTGAGGCGCGGGGTGGTGGCGGGGTGAGGTTGGGGTGCAGAGGGTGGTGGGGTGGGGGCTGGTTGCGGGGCGGTGTGGTAGGATGGGGGCTGGGGTGTGGGGGTGACAGAGTGGGGGCCGGGTGCAAGGATGAGAGAATGGGGGCTGGGTGCATGAATGGGAGCACCCATATGGCTGGTGTCACTCTGCATAACCAGGGTTCATGTTGAGTGATCAGTGAGGTGCACATCAAGACAGTTGTCTTGCACGTAGCGGCAATGGTGGTCCTGCCTGGACACCGTCCCAGTCCCGTGGGGGGTCATCCCGGCCCCACGACCCATTCCCCCAACACCACCCCCCCCTGGCCCGAGCAGGCCCCCCACCCCAGTCAGCCTGGCCAGTGTCCAGCCGGCAGCCTGCCCTCATCAGCCTCTCCGTGTCCTACCTCCTCTCCCGCCCTCATCAGCCACAGCGCTAGTTTCACGATTTTTAAAAGGACAAGTGAACCTCATCATCAAGCTAGTGGAAGCGGAGAGTCACGGAAGGCCTGGAGAATCCCAGGTCAGGCCCACTAATGATATGCCAAGGGTGTTTGCTGTACATGCATTCTGCAACGCATTGATGTTGCTGTTGAGGAGACGGAGAATTGCGATTTGGCACGAGACCGCCGCCCACCATGATTTTGAAGCTGGAACAGATTCTCCGCCCAATCGTGTTTCCCGATTCCGCTGTTGGCCGACAGAGAATCCCGCGCAAGGTAGTTACTGATAAATCCAATCGGGGAACAAAGAGAAATGTCTTTATGCAGAGAGTTGTTGAATGGAGTTGGTTGGACGTTATTGAGACAATGGGCAGGGGTCTCCATCCCGTCAGACCTGTTTTCTGGTGCGGCGTGCCCCTGCTGGCAGCGGGATCCTCCGTCCTGGCAGCTGGCCAACGGGGCTTCCCATTGCAGCCTGCCCCACGCCATGGGGAAATCCGTGGACGTGAGCGCACTGTCGGCGAAGTGGAAGATCCCGCGGATGGAGAATCCCACCTAATACCTTGATGCTTTCAACAGGAATCTGATGAGGGAATCCTGATGAGGGAAAAGGGAATAGATGCAATTGGAGGAGACCCTTGTTGAGCAGAAGTACAGGCACAGGTCTGTTTCTGCGGTGTATTTTCTATTTAATTCTTAGTGAATTAAGAACCTATTTTTGGAATATTCTGTTTCATGAAAACAGTCAGAGCTGCTCAGCATGGGAGCAACTCCATTTTCTGGGTTTGAAGTTTTTGTGCTCAAAGGAATTCCCCCAACAAGTGATACCTTTGGAGAAACCGCCTGTGAGGGCAGGATTGAAGAGCTTGGATTTCTAGCTTCCACCTGCTGAGATTGGCTTTGAACTTCATGGAGATTAAAAAGCCATTTTGCTGAAACTTTGATAATCAGCAAGGTCATTAACTCTGATTGCTGCTGTCAGCGGCCACATCTGATCCATCAAAAACATTGGTAGTGGTTGGAATTAGAAGCCACACTCCATCCATTCTCAGCCGAATATCTCCTCAAAAGCTGCATTCTGACAGGTGTTTACTCCATCAGGTACCATGAGAGTCTTGGGTACATCGAATATTTATTTAACAATTAAAGAATATTTTGCCTCATCACATTATTCCTTCCAAAACCAGTTGTCTTAGATGGCCATGAAGACATCACTGGTGAAAGGGGAGCTGTGGCTAATCAGCAGAATTGTTTGATAGGGGACGAGTGTAGGAGTTTGACTGAATTTTTAAGGAACCATTTAAACAAAGACAGTGAACTCTGCATTGGAAGCTCACATGCTTAACCAACTAGGACCCCAAAGAGAATATTGGTATACCTATCAGTAAAGGATAAGCTGCCTGGGTCGCTCAACTCCTGATAAAAGAAGGCTGAGGGAGTGACTTAAAAGATGTCTTTAAGATTATGAAGATTTGGATAGATTGGATGCAGAGAAAGTTTGCTCTTGTGGGGAAGAGTATAGCTGGTAAACCTGATAATCTTCCATCTGTGAGGGATGATGGACTGCAGCCTCTGAACTTTGGTGAGGTCACATAAGATTAATTCAGATAAGATTATTTCAAATAGGATTATGCCACCATTAACGCTCCCTTTGTCCTGTGTCCATGACATCTTGGTCAATCTCTCTTAAGCTCTGACCAGTCCCTGATCTTCTATTCTTCCCCACCTCCTCCACCTCTCTCTCCATCTATATAATCCATGTAAGAAGTCTTCCAACACCAGGTTAAAGTCCAACAGGTTTATTTGGAATCACTAGCTTTCGGAGTGTAGCTCCTTCATCAGGTGAGTGAAGAGGTAGGATACACAAACACAGCATATATAGACAAAGCCAATGATGCAAGATGATATAGCCCACCTATATTATCCTATAATCTGATGTACTGTCAATTACCACGTGACGAGAATGGTGAAACAATCGAGGCTTTATTGCACAAGTTGTTGTGCCTCCTGCAGCTGGAACCAGAATGGGAGCAGCGCAGGAGAGCACGTACTTTTATACGCCTCCTGCTGGGTGGAGCCAGCAGGCTGGGATTTACCGTGGTACCTGTAATACATGGGCAGTACCGTAATACATGCAATGTGTTACTAGTGTGTTTACCACATTTACCCCCTGTTTAAAAAAAGAGCCTGGCGGGGGTGAAGAAAACATTACAAATTGAGTCTGTCGGGGGCTCTGACCCTCCGTTGTGATCGCCTCAGTCCTGGTGGTGATGTGGGCACCTTCAAGGTCACCTGCGACTCCGGGCGTGTGTTGTCCTCGTCTTCGTCACCCCTTAGTGGATCCAGTGAGGGGACGGATCCTGCTGGGGTGGGGGCTGTGGTGAGGTTCGCTGGTGGGAGGGTGGGTGGCGCAGGGGTGAATGAAGCAACCGGGGGGGGAGAGCGGTATCAGGTCGGGGGTTGAGGGTGGGGACCCAGCGGGTGCCAGGTCCCGGAGGGAGACTGTGTCCTGTTGCCCGTTGGGGTGTGCCACGTATGCGTACTGCGGGTTTGCATGGAGGAGGTGGACTTTCTCAACCAAGGGATCCATTTATGGCTCCGCACATGCTTCCGCAGGAGGATGGGCCCAGGACCTGTCAGCCATGTTGGGAGCGAGACCCCGGAGGTGGACTTCCTGGGGAAGGCAAACACACATTCGTGAGGGGTCTCATTAGTCGCGGTGCACAGGAGCGATCAGATGGAGTGGAGCGCGTCGGGGAGGACCTCCTGCTAGCGCGAGACCGGGAGATTTCAGGAGGGCCTTCCAGACTTTCCTGTTCTCCCGCTCCACCTGCCCATTTCCCCGGGGGTTGTAGCTGGTCGTCCTGCTCGAGGCGATGCCGTTGCTGAGCAGGAACTGATGCAGCTCATCGCTCATAAAAGAGGATCCCCGATCGCTGTGGATGTAGGTGGGGAAGCCGAACAGAGTGAAGATGCTGTGCAGGGATTTGATGATCGTGGCAAAAGTCATGTCGGGGCATTGCATGGCGAAAGGGAACCGGGAGTACTCATCAATTACGTTGAGGAAGTACACGTTGCGGTCGGTGGAGGGGAGGGGCCCTTTGAAGGCCATGTTGAGGCGCTCAAAGGGGCGGGAGGCCTTCACCAGGTGCACTCGATCTGGCCGGTAGAAGTGCGGCTTGCACTCTGCGCAGACTTGGCAGTCTCTGGTTACGGACCTGACCTCCTCAATGGAGTAGGGCAGGTTGCGGGCCTTGACAAAACGGGAGAACCGGGTGACCCCCGGGTGGCAGTGGTCATATTGGAGAGCCCGGAATCAGTCCACTTGTTCGCTGGCACATGTACCGTGGGATAGGGCATCAGGGGGCTCATTGAGCTTCCCCGGGCGGTACAAGATCTCATAGTTATAGGTGGAGAGCTCGATCCTCCACCTCAAGATCTTGTCATTCTTGATCTTGCCCCGCTGCGTATTGTTAAACGTGAAGGCAACTGACTGTTGGTCAGTGAGGAGAGTGAATCTCCTGCCGGCCAGGTAATGCCTCCAATGTCGCACAGCTTCCACAACTGCTTGGGCCTCCTTTTTGACAGAGGAGTGCCGAATTTCGGAGGCATGGAGGGTGCGGGAGAAGAAAGCCACGGGTCTGCCCGCCTGGTTGAGGGTGGCGGCCAGAGCTACGTCTGATGCATCACTCTCCACCTGAAAGGGGAGGGTCTCGCCGAGCGCGTGCATCGTGGCCTTGGCGATGTCCGCTATTATGTGGTTGAAGGCCTGGCGGGCTTCAGCCGTCAGGGGAAAAACTGTGGACGTGATGAGTGGGCGGGCCTTGTCCGCATAATTAGGGACCCACTGGGCGTAATACGAGAAAACCCCAGGCATCGTTTCAGGGCCTTGTGGCAGTGGGAGAGAGGGAGTTCTAGGAGGGGGCACATGCGGCCAGGGTCGGGCCCTAGGACTCCATTTTCCACTATGTAGCCAAGGATGGCTAAGCGGTTGGTGCGGAAAACGCATTTCTCCTTATTGTAGGTGAGGTTAAGGAGTTAGGCGCCTTGGAGGAATTTTTGGAGGTTCGTGGTCCTGAGGCATGGTCCAAGATGGCGGCGCCCATGGGACGCACATGGCGGGCGGCATCAAAGATGGCGGCGCCCACGGGCCGCACGTGGCTTGTGGTGGAGAAGATGGCGGCACCCACGGGCCACACGTGGCTTGTGGTGGTGAAGATGGCGGCGCCCCTGGATCACACGTGGAGGGTGTAGCAATGCCGGGCCTGGAAACAGCAGCGACCGACCAGACCTGGCAAACGGAAACAAAGTGGCCCTTCTTCCCGCACCTGTTGCAGGCCGCGCTCCGTGCCGGGCAACGCTGCCTGGGATGTCTGCTCTGGCCACAGAAATAACACTTGCGCCCTCCGGAGTTGGCTGGCTGCCGCGCAGCGCAGGCTTGCGATGAGCTCGAGTCGGCAGCTGGTGGGGCCCATGATGCCCACGAGGGTGCCGCGCGGTTGGAGGTGTAGGCCTCCAGATTACGGGAGGCCACTTCTAGTGAATTAGCAAGCTGTCTAGTCTCTGCAAGATCGAGCGTTCCCCCTTCCAATAGTCGCTGGCGAATGTACGTAGACTTCATGCCCGTGACATAAGCGTCTCTGATTAATACAAAGAACAAAGAAGAAATGTACAGCACAGAAACAGGCCCTTCGGCCCTCCAAGCCCGTGCCGACCATGCTACCCGACTAAACTACAATCTTCTACACTTCCTGGGTCTGTATCCCTCTATTCCCATCCTATTCATGTATTTGTCAAGATGCCCCTTAAATGTCACTATCGTCCCTGCTTCCACCACCTCCTCCGGTAGCGAGTTCCAGGCACCCACTACCCTCTGCGTAAAAAACTTGCCTCGTACATCTACTCTAAACCTTGCCCCTCTCACCTTAAAACTATGCCCCCTAGTAATTGACCCCTCTACCCCGGGGAAAAGCCTCTGACTATCCACTCTGTCTATGCCCCTCATAATTTTGTAGACCTCTATCAGGTCTCCCCTCAACCTCCTTTGTTCCAGTGAGAACAAACCGAGTTTATTCAACCGCTCCTCATAGCTAATGCCCTCCATACCAGGCAACATTCTGGTAAATCTCTTCTGCACCCTCTCTAAAGCCTCCACATCCTTCTGGTAGTGTGGCGACCAGAATTGAACACTATACTCCAAGTGTGGCCTAACTAAGGTTCTATACAGCTGCAACATGACTTGCCAATTCTTACACTCAATGCCCCGGCCAATGAAGGCAAGCATGCCGTATGCCTTCTTGACTACCTTCTCCACCTGCGTTGCCCCTTTCAGTGACCTGTGGACCTGTACTCCTAGATCTCTTTGACTTTCAATACTCTTGAGAGTTCTACCATTCACTGTATATTCCCTACCTGCATTAGACATTCCAAAATGCATTACCTCACATTTGTCCGGATTAAACTCCATCTGCCATCTCTCCGCCCATGTCTCCAAACAATCTAAATCCTGCTGTATCCTCTGACAGCCCTCATCGCTATCCGCAATTCCACCAACCTTTGTGTCGTCTGCAAACTTACTAATCAGACCAGTTACATTTTCCTCCAAATCATTTATATATACTACAAACAGCAAAGGTCCCAGCACTGATCCCTGTGGAACACCATTGGTCACAGCCCTCCAATTAGAAAAGCATCCTTCCACTCTCTGCCTTCTATGACCTATCCACCTTGCCAGCTCACCCCTTATCCCGTGTGACTTCACCTTTTGTACTGGTCTACCATGAGGGACCTTGTCAAAGGCCTCACTGAAGTCCATATAGACAACATCCACTGCCCTACCTGCATCAATCATCTTCGTGACCTCCTCGAAAAACTCTATCGAGTTAGTGAGACACGACCTCCCCTTCACAAAACCATGCTGCCTCTCACTAATACGTCCATTTGCTTCCAAATGGGAGTAGATCCTGTCTCGAAGAATTCTCTCCAGTAATTTCCCTACCACTGAAGTAAGGCTCACCGGCCTGTAGTTCCCTGGATTATCCTTGCTACCCTTCTTAAACAAAGGAACAACATTGGCTATTCTCCAGTCCTCCGGGACATCCCCTGAAGACAGTGAGGATCCAAAGATTTCTGTCAAGGCCTCAGCAATTTCCTCTCCAGCCTCCTTCAGTATCCTGGAGTAGATCCCACCAGGCCCTGGGGACTTATCTACCGTAATATTTTTTAAGACACCCAACACCTCGTCTTTTTGGATCTCAATGTGACCCAGGCTATCTACACACCCTTCTCCAGACTCAACATCTACCAATTTCTTCTCTTTGGTGAATACTGATGCAAAGTATTCGTTTAGTACCTCGCCCATTTCCTCTGGCTCCACACATAGATTCCCTTGCCTATCCTTCAGTGGGCCAACCCTTTCCCTGGCTACCCTCTTGCTTTTTATGTACGTGTAAAAAGCCTTGGGATTTTTCTTAACCCTATTTGCCAATGACTTTTCGTGACCCCTTCTAGCCCTCCTGACTCCTTGCTTAAGTTCCTTCCTACTTTCCTTATATTCCATGCAGGCTTCGTCTGTTCCCAGCCTTTTAGCCCTGACAAATGCCTCCTTTTTATTTTTGACGAGGCCTACAATATCTCTCGTTATCCATGGTTCCCGAAAATTGCCGTATTTATCCTTCTTGCTCACAGGGACATGCCAGTCCTGAAATCCTTTCTACTGACACTTGAAAGCCTCCCACATGTCAGATGTTGATTTGCCCTCAAACATCCGCCCCCAATCTATGTTCTTCAGTTCCCGCCTAATATTGTTATAATTAGCCTTCCCCCAATTTAGCACATTCATCCTAGGACCACTCTTATCCTTGTCCACCAGTACTTTAAAACTTACTGAATTGTGGTCACTGTTACCGAAATGCTCCCCTACTGAAACATCTACCACCTGGCCGGGCTCATTCCCCAATACCAGGTCCAGTACCACCCCTTCCCTAGTTGGACTGTCTACATATTGTTTTAAGAAGCCCTCCTGGATGCTCCTTACAAACTCCGCCCCGTCTAAGCCCCTGGCACTAAGTGAGTCCCAGTCAATATTGGGGAAGTTGAAGTCTCCCATCACCACAACCCTGTTGTTTTTACTCTTTTCCAAAATCTGTCTACCTATCTGCTCCTCTATCTCCCGCTGGCTGTTGGGAGGCCTGTAGTAAAGCCCCAACATTGTGACTGCACCCTTCTTATTCCTGATCTCTACCCATATAGCCTCACTGCCCTCTGAGGTGTCCTCCCGCAGTACAGCTGTGATATTCCCCCTAACCAGTAGCGCAACTCCGCCTCCCCTTTTACATCCCCCTCTATCCCGCCTGAAACATCTAAATCCTGGAATGTTTAGCTGCCAATCCTGCCCTTCCCTCAACCAGGGCTCTGTAATGGCAACAACATCATAGTTCCAAGTACTAATCCAAGCTCTAAGTTCATCTGCCTTACCCGTAATACTTCTTGCATTAAAACATATGCACTTCAGGCCACTAGACCCGCTGTGTTCAGCAACTTCTCCCTGTCTGCTCTGCCTCAGAGCCCCACTGTCCCTATTCCCTAGTTCTCCCTCAATGCTCTCACCTTCTGACCTATTGCTCCCGTGCCCACCCCCCTGCCATACTAGTTTAAACCCTCCCGTGTGACACTAGCAAACCTCGCGGCCAGGATATTTATGCCTCTCCGGTTTAGATGCAACCCGTCCTTCTTATATAGGTCACACCTGCCCCGGAAGAGCTCCCAGTGGTCCAGGTAATGGAAACCCTCCCTCCTACACCAGCTGTTTAGCCACATGTTTAGCTGCTCTATCTTCCTATTTCTAGCCTCACGGGCACGTGGCACAGGGAGTAATCCCGAGATTACAACCCTAGAGGTCCTATCTTTTAACTTTCTGCCTAGCTCCCTGAACTCCTGCTGCAGGACCTCATGCCCCTTCCTGCCTATGTCGTTAGTACCAATATGTACAATGACCTCTGCCTGTTTGCCCTTCCCCTTCAGGATGCCCTCTACCCGTTCGGAGACATCCTGGACCCTGGCACCAGGGAGGCAACATACCATCCTGGAGTCTCTTTCACGTCCACAGAAGCGCCTATCTGTGCCCCTGACTATAGAGTCCCCTATTACTATTGCTCTTCTGCGCTTTGACCCTCCCTTCTGAACATCAGAGCCAGCCGTGGTGCCACTGCTCTGGCTGCTGCTGGTTTCCCCTGATAGGCTATCCCCCCCGACAGTATCCAAAGGGGTATACCTGTTCGAGAGGGGGACAACCACAGGGGATTTCTGGACTGACTGCCTGCCCTTTCTGGTGGTCACCCATTTCTCTGCCTGCATCTTGGGTGTGACCAGATTTATATAACTGCGATCTATGACGCTTTCCGCCACCTGCATGCTCCTAAGTGCATCCAATTGCTGCTCCAACCGAACCATGCGGTCTGTGAGGAGCTCCAGTTGGGTGCACTTTCTGCAGATGAAGCCATCCGGGACGCTGGAAGCCTCCCGGACCTGCCACATCTCACAGTCAGAGCACTGCACCCCTCTAACTGACATTGCGTCAATTAATTAAAATGAAAAGTTTTTTTTTAATTTAAAAAATATATTAAAATTTTTTTTTCAAAGTTACTGTTTCCTAGCACTAGATTTCTAATATAAATGTGAAAGCTAAATATAGTACTCTCCGATCTCTGGCTTAGATACCCCTCTAAATTATAATTAAGAAATTATGTTTAATTAGTTACCAATGCTTAATTTTTAAAATTTAGTGTAGATTCCCAACCAGCCACTCAGGTCACAGCTTTTCTGTGATGTCACTTCAGTTTCCCCCCGACGCACACAATTTGAAAAAGGTATAAAAGTAAAAATGAGTAAAAATCACTTACTTACCTTCTTACCTTCTGAGTGTCTTAGATGTTCTCAGGTTCTCTCCCTGACAGAGACTGCTCCTCCTTCTCCGAACGGCTCCCGAAACTAGGCCGCGATCTTTTTAAATCTCCGCTCTGACTCGCAGATCCTGTGTTGGACTGCCTGGCAGTCACAGTTCCTATCGAGAATCTGTAGAGCCCGCAAGAAATCATCCAGAGTCTCCCCCGGGGAGTTGCCGTCTCGTGGCCAGGAGGTGCCTGGCGTACACTTGATTCACTGGTTTAATATCATGTCCCTTCAGGAGCATCATCGCTTCTGTGTAGGTGGGCGCATCCCGGATGAGGGGGAAAATTTCAGGGCTGACCTGTGAGTAGAGGACCTGGAGCTTCTGTTGGTCCGAGAGTTCTTCAGTGGCTGCTCTGAGGTAGCCTTCGAAGCAGGCTAGCCAGTGATCGAAGGTGGACGTGGCCTTGGCTGCGTGAGGGCTCAGCTGTAGGCGATCAGGTTTGATTAGGAAGTCCATCTTTTAAAATCTCGTGCAATAAATTGATGTACCGTCAATTACCACGAGACGAGAATGGTGAAACAATCGAGGCTTTATTGCACAAGATGTTGTGCCTCCTGTAGCTGGAACCAGAATGGGAGCAGCGCAGGAGAGCACGTACTTTTATACACCGCCTGCTGGGCGGAGCCAGCAGGCTGGGATTTACCGTGGTACCTGTAATACATGGGCAGTACTGTAATACATGCAATGTGTTACTTGTGGTGTTTACCACATAATCTAAGGCCTTGTTCCTCACTATTTATCACACCACCAATTTTTGTGTCATCTGCAAACTTACTTATCATAACTCCTACATTCACATCCAGATCATTAATGTATACTACCAAACAACAAGGGACCCAGCACCAATCCCTGCGGCACACCACTGGACACAGGCTCCCAGTCACAAAAATAACCTTCAGCCATCACCCTCTGCCTCCTGCCACAAAGCCAGTTTTGGACCCAGTTTACCAAATTGCCTTGGATCCCATGGGCTCTTACCTTCTTCATCAGCCTAACCCTAAGCATACTCCTACACTGGCCAGCCTCCTGCCCTTATATACTTAAAAAACATTTTTGGATTTTCCTTTATTTTACCCGCCAGTGCTTTTTCATGCTACTTCTTCACTCTCCTAATTTTTTCTTAAGTAATCCCCTACACTTTCTATACTCCTCTAAGACTTTGCTGTTTTGAGCCTTTGATATTTGCCAAAAGCCTTGCTTTTTTGCCTTATCTGACCCTGGATATCCCTTGACATCCAGGGTTCTCTGGACTTATTGCTCCCACCCTTCGTTATCATGGGAACATGTTGGCCCTGTACTCTCTCTATTTCCTTTTTGAATGAACCCACTGCTCTGATGCAGATTGTCCTACAAGTAGCTGCTCCTGGTTAACTTTGGACAGATGCTGTCTTATTTTATTAAAATTGGCCCTCTCCAAAGGGCGGCTTGTGGCACAGTGGTTAGCACTTGGACTGCGGCGCCGAGGACCCGGGTTCAAATCCCGGCCCTGGGTCACTGTCCATGTGGAGTTTGCACATTCTCCCCATGTCTGCGTGGGTTTCGCCCCCACAACCCAAAGATGTTCAGGTTGGGTGGATTGGCCGCGCTAAATTGCCCCTTAATTGGAGAAAAAATAATCGGGTACTCTAAATTGAAAGGAAAAAAAAATTGGCCCTCCCCTTATCGATGGGAGCTTTCCTTGTTTGGAGAATTTGGAGGAGGAGTTTGAACTGCCGGGTGGGAATGAATTTCGTTATCTACAGGTGAGAGACTTTGTACGAAAGCAGGTTTCTACCTTTCCGGTTCTACCGCCTCAGGGGGTACAGGATAAGGTAGTTTCAAAATGGGGGTGGGGAGGGGAAGGTCTCGGAAATTTATAAAGAGCTTACGGAGTGGCAGGGAACCCAGATCAGGGATGTAAAGCATAAGTGTGAAGATGAGTTGGGTAAGGAACTAGAGGCAGGTTTGTGGGAGGATGTCCTGAGCAGAGTCAACACGTCCTCATCATGTGCCAGGCTCAGCCTGATACAATTTAAGGTGGCCCACCAGGCACACATGGCAGTGGCCCGGATGAGCAGGTTTGTTGAAAGGGTAGAGGATAGGCTTGGAAGGTGTGCGGGAGGGCCCGCAAACAATGTCCACATGTTTTGGGCATGTCTGAAACTTAGGGTATTCTGGGAAGGTTTTGCGGATGTATTAAAGACAAGGGTGGCACCGAGTCCAGTGGTGGCTATTTTTGGAGTGTCGGAAGACCCAGGAGTCCAGGGGGCGAGATAGGCTGACGTTTTGGCCTTTTCCTCCTTGGTAGCCCGGAGATGGCTCTTATTAGCGTGGAGGGACTCGGAGCCCCTGAAATCGGGGTATGGGTTAGCGACATGTCTGGGTTTCTCAGGCTTGAGAAAGTCAAGTTCGCCCTAAGAGGATCAACGTTAGGATTCGTCCAGAGATGGCAGCCGTTTATCGACTTCTTCGGAGAAAACTAAACTGTTAGCAGATACAATAGGGGGGGAGGGTTAGGGAATGATGGGGGGTAGGGGGAGATAGTTTACTTTAGTTCAGGCGTGATCATCGAGAGGAGCAGGAGGAACTGGGGAATTGTGTGTACAAGCCATGTTGGCTGTGTATGATTGTTGGTTGGGGGGGTGTTATTTACTGAGTTCTGTTTACATTTGTATTTGTTATCATAAAATCATAAATGCCTTAATAAAATGTTTTCTTTGAAAAAAAATTGTCCCTCCCCCAATTAAGAACCTTAATATCGAGTCTTTCTTTGTCCATTTCCATAACGACCTTAAATTCTACTGAGTTATGGGCCGGGATTCTCCCTTTTGGGGACTAAGTTCTGGGGCTGGTTTAGCACAATGGGCTAAATCGCTGGCTTGTAATACAGAACAATGTCAGCTGCGCGGTGTCCCCCAGATCGCGATGGCTTGCCGATTGGTGGCCCTCGATCGCGGGCCTGGCCACCGCTGAGGCCCCCCCCGGAGTCAGATTCCCCCGCCCCCACCAGGCCCGCCACCGTGGCCTCGGGTCCGAGCTCCCACCGGGTGGGTCCAGATGTAAACCATGCTGGCAGGAATTAGGCCGGTCGCCCGCAGAGAATCGCCACGGGGGCCGATTTCAGCGGCCCTCGACCAGTGCCGCGGCGAGTGCGCGAGCGCGATTGGTGCCGATTCTCCAGTCGCCGGAGAATCGGCGGCACGGCGTCGGAGCGGCATGCCAGGAATTTCCCGTGCCCCCGGCGATTCGCCGCCGCGGGCTCGGAGAAGCCCGGCCATAGCCACTGTTCCCAAAATGGTCCCCACTGAAACTTAATCCACTTGCCTAGCTTCATTACCTACAATCTGATCAGGCACCATTTCTCCCTTATAGGACTTCCTATGTATCGGCATAAAAAGCTCTCCTGGATGCATTTTAAGAATTCTGGACCCTCTAACTTTGACTTTCCTAGTTAATATTGGGGAAGTTGAAATTCCCTACTATTGTTATCGGATTTTTCGTACAATTTTCAAAGATTTGCACACATATCTGCCCTTCTATCTCATCCTCTGCACCACCCTCCTGACCGATTAAATTCCCTCCATGTCCCCCAAACCTGTCCAGAGGGTAGGGCATTAAATTTGCCCCAGGCGTGTGAAGACACTATTGAATCAGTGCAGGAAATCACGAGTGAACGCATAACCCAGGCTGACACTCTAGTCTGTGAGGGCTCCATGGTTGGAGGTGATATTCTGAGTCTGTCTTCTCAGCTTGTTTAAAAGATCCCATGACAATATTTCAAAGAAGGACAGAGGAATTCTTCCCTGTTGTCATGACTTCAATATTTGTTCTTCAATCAAAAATAACTTACCTACTCATTGATCGTCGGAATTTGTCAGCAGACATTATAATCTAGCTAACCACAGGGACTATATTTCAAAGGAGGACATTGCTTTTTATTGAAAAATACACTTGTCGAACCTGAAATGTTTTGGATGTGTTAAAATGTCATTTAAATGTAAGCTGCTTATTTGCATTTTCCTTTTGCCTTCTGAACTCACACGCCAAAATACCTTTTACCGTCCGTTTAATATCACATGCAGTACTGTGGGCTCCCCATTCGTTGCCTCATTTTAAAGGTGAGGAGAAGGCGTTTTATTGAACCAGTATGAATTATTCCAGTAAAAGTAATTAACTGCAACAGCAGTCCAACGACTGACTAATCAAATTATGAACCACTTTGGTTTAGTTTGAATTCAAATTAATTTACATGAATTGTAAAAACTGAATTATACATTGTAGGATATTGTTATTATTTATCAGAGCTGACTGTTCAATCTTCATAGAGAGTTTGACAAAATGTTGGTGATCATAGGATTGTGGCCTTTAGCTACAAGGCTCTGGAGTGTTTATAACAACTTTCACCTCAGTAACCCAAACTGTGGCCTTTAGCTGCAGATCCTCACTTAACATAGAACATAGAATTTACAGTGCAGAAGGAGGCCATTCGGCCCATTGAGACTGCACCGGCTCTTGGAAAGAGCACCCCACCCAAGGTCCACACCTCCACCCTATCCCCATAACCCAGTAACCCCACCCAACACTAAGGGCAATTTTGGACACTAAGGGCAATTTATCATGGGCAATCCACCTAACCTGCACATCTTTGGACTGTGGGAGGAAACCGGAGCACCCGGAGGAAACCCACGCACACACGGGGAGGATGTGCAGACTCCGCACAGACAGTGACCCAACCCTGGAGCTGTGAAGCAATTGTGCTATCCACAATGCTGCCGTGCTGCCCACTTGTTGAGTGTTCTGGATTTTTTTTTGTTCATGGGATGTGGGCGTCGCCGGCTGGGCCAACATTTATTGTCCATCCCTGAGAGTATTTAAGAGTCAACCACATTGCTGTGGATCTGGAGTCACATGTAGGCCAGACTAGGTAAGGATGACAGATTTCCTTCTCTTAAGGACATTAGTGAACCAGATGGTTTTTTTTACGACAATCGACAATGGTTTCATGGTTACCTTTAGATTTCTAATTCCAGTTTTTTATTGAATTCAAATTTCACCATTCGCCATGGTGGGATTTGAACCCAGGTCCCGAGAACATGACTCTGGGTCTCTGGATTACTAGAACAGTAACAATACCACTACGTCACTGCCTCCCTTGTCTGCTCCTGTCCCAGTAGGATGGATCAGGCCACTGCAATGCCACGGTTTGGGTTACTGAGGTGAAAGTTGTTATAAACACTCCAGAGCCTTGTATTGCAAGTCATCCTTCCTTTGCTTTCCACGTTATGGAATCTAGGTACAGCCTTAATTGTACGTATGACTTGTAAATTGTAATTAACTAAATGAGCACCTGTTAGCTTGCTTGATAACACAGTGCAGTCAAATATCAATGCAGAGAGTGCAGAAATACTCAGACAGGAACAGTGGAATGTCGAGGCCAATGTCCAGCTACAAGCTCAGTGATAGATTAACTTAATTTCACACAGCCCCTCCCATTGGCATGGAGTCTTTAATTTACCATATTTCATATAGTGAAGTATGCTGCTTATTCCTCATAGAGCTTGGAGAGGAACCTACAGATGGTGGTGTTTCCATGTACCTTCTGACCTCGTCCTTCTAGATGGCACTGGTCCGTGGGTTTCGAAGGTGCCAGCGAAGGAGCCTTGGTGAGTTGCTGCAGTGCACCTTGTAGATGGTGCACACTGCTGTTACTGTGCATCAGTGGTGGAGGGGGTGAATAAGGTGCCAGTCAAGTTGGCTGCTTTGTCTTGGATGGTGTTGAGCTTCTTGCTGTTGTTGGAGCTGCGCTCATCCAGGAAAGTGGAGAATATATCATTACACTCCTGACTTGTGCCTTGTGGATAGTAGACAGGCTTTGGGAAGTCAGGAGGTGAGTTACTTGCTGCAGAATTCCAAGTTTTTGATCCGTAGGCTTATTGAAGAACTAGTTTAGGAAGGCAGGTAGAATGACAGCAATGTGGAGATCATGGTCTATAGTGTCAGATCTAAGTGGTTTTCTGCCAATGGAATGGGGTTGGGGAGTCACAAAGGAGCCAATGATTTATGGCAGATACCTATTGGCACATTGGACTGGAGAAGGAAGTCGTGGTCCTCAACACTGGGAGAACTTCTAGCGATGACAGGAATTTTGAATAGCTTGCATTGGGGACAGGAACTAATGAATATTGGCAAGGACAAGAGTTGGAGAGTTGGACTTATTGCTGAATAGTTCTTGAAGGGGGAATCTGGGAAGAGAAGCAGGGGTGCGGAGGATAATGGCTTCACCAGATTACAAGTAGATCAATAAGTGAAATTTCTAGGAGGCTTGAACCTCAATAAAGGTTATGATGTCTTCCTGGAGTTTGGGTGGAGGAATTGCTGGGAATAAACAACTCTGAGAGCTGCCTGATTAGCTGTTGATGTAAATTATGTGAAACAGATTCCAGACTATGAATTGGCCATGGTGATGATATGAGGTTAAAATCCCGCTTCAACAGGAGGCACAAAATGGGCGACAGCACATTGATCGATGATTCTATGACCCTCAAGATGAACATCACCACCTTCCCTTCCAAAAGTGGAAGTGTGTCATTAGTCTAGAGACAGAGCCCTTTTACTTGATACTTTGCCCCAATCTAAACTTGGGTAGCATAATTCACCAGCTAAGACTTAATCTAATCTTGTGGCAATGCAAAGACTCAGAGGAACATAGGAATAGGAGGATACCATTCAGCCCATCGAGCCTGCTCCATCATTCAAAACGATCATGGCTGTTTGGACACCAATGCCTTTTACGCCCACTATCTCCTAACCCTTTACGTTATTATTAATCAGAAATCTATCAATCTCTGATTTAAACATGTTCAATGACTGAGCTTCCACAGCCCTCTAGGGTAGAGAATTCCAAAGATTCACAATCCTCTGTGTGAAGAACCTTTTCCCAATCTCGGTCCTAAGTGGCTTTCCCCTTATTTTGAAATTGTGCGCCCTGATTCTAGAGGCCCCAACCAGGGGACACATCTAACCTGCATCTATCCTGTCTATTCCTTTATGACTCATCTCTCAAGGGACTTTTCCCCTGACTTACCATTGTGTTAGACTGGACCCTGACTCTGGATTTAAGTGTGTTTGCAGTGACACTGTAGCGTCATTTGCAGTAGTAAACACAGGATAATTAAGCTTTTTGGATATAATTCTTACCATGACTGGTAGATCTGAGAATGTTAATAAATATTACATGGACTTTTACAGTAGGGACATAGTTAATTTATTTTAAGTCAGTGATCTCAGACAGCAATAAAACTGGAATCGACCGTCTTGAAAGAGTTCGCACAGAAGCAGGGTTGGAACAGGCGGCACCAAACAAATCAACTGATATTTAACTTGATACGTGATTTGATTACAAAAATCATGACAATTGGGACCTGTGCCCGGCTAGCTTTGTTTTTTGGATTAATGTTCATTCTCAGAATAAACACCCTAATGCGTTCTCATTGTTGACACCCATTACGGCAACAGGCAATAATTTATCACAAATCCCTTTACTGCTTCAAAGGATCTCTATCCTTGACCATCATGATTTCTCAAATACTGGAGCAGAAAGGCTTCACGTTTTAATTCCCTTAAACCAGTAAACCTTCCCCAGTCTTTTAGTGACAAAACTGTGGTGGTCCATTAAAAATAATTGACCCGGGTCAGAGAATGTTGAGAGTGAATTGCCTGCTCATTTTACACCCTGATCACAGACTGAAACGTAACGTACGATTGTGTAGAAAGTGAAACCAGTGGAAAGTAAATCAGGCTCATCAGACTACTGTGGGTCTTTTACATCCACATGTGAGATCAGAGAGGGCTTCAATTTACTGTCTCATTTGAATGGCAATTATGCAGGATAACATCGAGCTGGATTCTCCTTCGGCCGACGCTGGTATCGGGGTCCATGATCATCATCCGGCGGGGAGTTGGGAAATCGGGATAGGCGCTGGGCGCCATGGGCCTTCGATCAAAACGTGATGCTCTGACCTCCCGCTGGTGTCAGAATGGAGGTCCACAACAGCATGCCATTGGGAGGAAGTAACTGAATGCAGATGGGTCACATACCCCCCTCGCCCCTCCCCTCCCCCCAGAAAAGAGACCCTTGTCTGGAAGCTAGAGAGCAGTCCAGACAGGGAGTGAAAAAAATTACAACTGTAACACTGACCTGGAAGTGTCCATTCCTCGGAGAACAGCTGTGACCTGTGTTCCAACCCTGCAGATCTATTATCTGCAAGCCATTCATAACATTCTAGTAGTGGGTTGTAATTGACAGCGTCCACAAAGCAGCTGTAGCCTTGATCCATTAATTTCCCTTTATGCATCACTGACTCTAAGTGGTGAAACCCCAATGTTTACAAACATTGACCACATCAAAGAAAGGTAAGTGTATTGAAATCTCATGCTTGAGTGATTGGAATTTACTTAGTGCTGTCTAGCTTCCAGACAGGGTATTCTTTTCTTGGGGGTTGGATCTGTGTGTGTATGGGAGGGGGGGGGGTCGGGGTCAGGGGGTCCCTTTAGTCAGTAGGTCCCTTTGAGGGGTCACTTTAGTAGGGGGTCCCTGTGGGGGGTTCGTTTAGTTAGAGGACTTCTGTGGAGGGTCCCTTTAGTCAGGGGATCGTTTTGGGGAGAGCCCTTTTAGTTAGGGTATCCCAGGGAGGTCACCCTATTACAGTGGTCCCTGGGGGGGGTCTCCCTATTACAGGGGTGCCTGTAAGGTCTCCCTACTGCAGGGATCCCTGGGAGGGGGAGTCTCCCTTATAAGGAGGGTAGTGGAGAATCATTTGTGGTGTGGGGGGGGTGGGTTCAGGGCTAATTTGCAGTGCGAGCTGGGGGTGGACGGCCGTGGGACATCGCTATCGGGCTGACTGCTCAGAATGGCGGCCGATAGTGGGATTCCCTCAGGAATCAATTGTATTCTACACCATGCATACATTTGCATGGCAAGGCATACGGAATTGCAACCTGATTTGCGCTCCGAGGGGGATCGCAAAATGAGTACAATTCTCCTCTAGCGAGAGAACATAGGGCTGGATTCACAATTGGGAGGCTAAGTGCCGATGCCGGTATGGGAACTGTGGCATTTTACGTTGCCAAAATCGGCGCCAAAGCCTCACCAAACCGGTGAGGGGCTAGCAGTCATGCCGGGTAAAACCTGCGGCTCCCACGACAAAAACGGCTGGGTCCATGGCCGCGCATGTGCACGCCGATGACCTGCAGCGGACACGCCGTAAAACATGGCACCAGCCATGCGCGGACCCGATCTGCCAAATACTGTCCCCCACCCATCCCCTGGCCACCCCCCATCAGTCCACCCAGCCCTCGCGGAAGCCCCCCCCCCCCAGCTAGCAGCACGGCTCCTGGCCAACTGTAGCGGTGCTGGACACAGTCCGCAGCCGCCACGCGGGTTCGTGGCGGCTGAGACCACTCGTCAACTGCACGGTCGGGAACCTGACCCATCGGGGGCAGAGCCTCGGGGGAGGGTCTTCAGGTGACGCGCCAACGCCGTTCCAACAGTGTGCGGCGCGCAACGTGATGATGTCCTTTCGGAGGTGGCGGAGGGTAGAAAAATGGCATTAAACTGGCGCCGCCCCAGTTTGGGGGTCGGGGGAATACTCCGCCCAATCGGCGATTACGATATCGGCGGCGGACAATGGTGAATCCCGCCCTTAGTCTTCCAAACGGAGAATCCTCCCACTCAATGTGCACTGGGAGCGTCAGTCTAATCTTTGTGTTTGAGTCTCTGCAACTGAATCATTGAACCATAGAACTGTTACTACACAGAAAGCGGTCCTTCAGCCCATTTTCTCCATGCTGGCTGTCTGTAAGAGAAATTCAGCTTGTTCCACTCACCTGCCTTATCCCTGTAGCCTTGCACAATCTTTTCCCTTCAAATAATAATCCAATTCCCTTTTGAAAGCCACAATTTTCTCCACCACTCACTCTGCCAATGTATTCTAAAACTGTCATGTGAGAGTACCTTTAAGAAATGGGTGTTTATAAATGGGTGTATATAAATATCTGTAGTGAGAGTACCTTTAAGAAATGGGTGTTTATTACTGCAGTGATGTCAGAGAGTGGGTCGAGCTGGGCTGTCTGTCAGCTTTTTACTTTCGTTTTTGAGCGGGCTGCAGGGTGTGTTTTAGTTTCGTTTTCAGTGTTGGAGCTGAAGCCAGACCAAGCAGGTGTACTGCTGTTCTCTCTGCCATCAAAAGACTATCTCTTGATCATTTGGTGAATTCAGAATTATAAATGTTTTCAGTAGTGACTTTAACCTGATGTGCGTCTGATAAAGGTTTTGTTTAACAGTCATATGGATGTTAAAAAGGAAAGCTTAAAGGTTTACTTAGTGTTGTAGTCTTTGGGGGTTGTATTTAATTAATGGTTGCTAAGATATTCACTGTATATTTTAAAAAGGTTAACTTGAGTTCATAGAATAAACATTGTTTTGCTTTAAAAATACGTTTCCATTTCTGCTGTACCACACCTGTAGAGAGGGCCGTGTGCTCCCCATACCACAATCCATTAAAAATTGTGGGTCAGGTGAATTCCATGATACACTTTGGGGTTCTCTAAATCCTGGCCCATAACAAATTGCGGGCTCGTCCGGGATCAAAGTCTATCTATTGGATTGGCTTACTGAACTTAAAGACAGTGAGGGGTGAGCATATTGTGGTTGCTTTTCAGGTATGGTATTCTAGTTTAATAGGGAGTGTGTTGTGGACAATGGCTCTTTCAGAGGCTCAGTTTTTGGGGGTGGAGACGGTCACACGCGGTACCTTACAGACAGAGACTAAAAGCAGACTGTTAGATTTGGCAAAAACATTGCAGTTTACATTACCTGACAAAATGCGAAAAGATGAGGTAATTATGGTGGTAGCTAAGCATTTAAAGTTGCCTGAGATATAGTTTCACTCATTGGAAATGGCAAAAATTCAGTTGCAAATTAAACAAATGGAACATGAGAAAGAATTAAAGCAGCTTGAATATGAAAGAGAGAGAGGAAAAAAAGAGAGAGAGAGGAAAAAGAAAAGGAGAGAGAAGAAAGGAGAAAAGAAAGAACAGCCTAGCAGAACAAAAAGAAAGAGAAAGGGAGATACAGATCAGGGAAAAAGTTAAAGAGAGAGAGTTTGAACTTCAGAAAATGGCCATGAAACATGACAGTCAGTTAAAATTGGCATACGTAAAGGGAAACATACAGTTGGATGATAGTGATGAGGATAGTGAGAAAGAGCGTCAAAGTTGAACGCTTGGTTGGAATTTATTTAAATATGTCCACGCATTGCCAAGGTTTGATGAGAAGGAGGTAGAAGCCTTTTTCAATTCATTTGACAAGGTAGCTAAACAAATGAAATGGCCACAGGACATGTGGGTAATACTGATTCAAACTAAGCTGGTAGGTAGGGCTAGTGAAATGTTTGCATCACTACCGGAGGAGGTATCTGGGACGTATGAGGAGGTGAAAAAATCCATCTCAGGTGCATATGAACTAGTGCCTGAAGCCTACAGACAAAGGTTTAGAAATTTAAGGAAAGAATTTGGTCAAACATACATGGAGTTTGAAAGACTCAAACAGAGTAATTTTGATAGGTGCATAAGGGCTTTGAAAATAGACCAAACGTATGAAGCTCTCAGGGAAATTATGCTTTTGGAGGAGTTTAAAAGTTCAATTCCTGATGTAGTGAGAACTAATGTGGAAGAGCAGAGGGTTAAAACTGCGAGATTAGCAGCAGAAATGGCACATGATTATGAATTAGTTCATAAATCACAGCTTGGTTTCCGACATCAGTTTCAGCCTGTGAGGAATAGAAACTGGGGACGTGAGAAATACCCAAGTGGAAAAGGTCAAGGTGATCTGATGGGAGATAATAAGGAGAATGTACCTCAGATTTAAAAAGAAATCCAGGAGGCTGGATGAGACATGAAAAGTTTCAAATGTTTTCACTGTAATAATCTAGGCCATGTAAAGTCACAGTGTTGGTGGTTGAAGAAAAGCACTGGGAAGGCTGATATGGTAAAACAGGATAAGACAGTGGGGATTGTTAAAGGGGTAAAGGAAAGCCCAAGTGAAGGGAAGGAGGTGCAAAAGATTGTACAGCCTGATCATGAGGTAATTGATAAGAAGGTGCCAGATCTCTTCAAAGAATTTACTTGTGTGGGTAATGTTTACTCATGTGTATCAGGAGGAGCAGGTAAAGAAGTCACAATTTTAAGAGATAAGGGAGCTAGTCAATCTTTCATGGTAAGAGATGAGGCGTTATGTAGTTTGGGAAGAATGTTGCCAGAAAAGGTAGTAATATGTGGAATTCAGGGTGAGAGGACTGGTGTTCAATTATATAAGTTAAGATTGGAAAGTCCAGTGAAGAGTGATGAAGTGGTAGTCGGAGTAATAGAGAAACTATCTTGTCCAGGAATACAGTTTATCTTGGGTAATGATATAGCTGGATTGCAGGTGGGTGTGGTGCCTACTGTGGACAAGCCAGTGGAAAATCAGACAACTGAAGTGTTGAAGGGCGAATATCCTGGGATTTTTCCGGATTGTGTAGTAACAAGGTCGCAAAGTCACAGGTTAAGACAAGAGGAGAAATCAAAGAGTGAAGATGAAGTTGAAGTGCAATTATCAGAAACGACTTTTGATCAGATGGTTGAAAAAGAACAAGAACAGGTGGAGGATGAGGAGGATATTTTTAGTTCAGGAAAATTGGCAGAGTTACAACAGGAAGATGTAGAAATAAAACGGATGTATCAGAAAGCTTACACGGAAGAGGAATCTGAGTGTATACCAGAGTGTTATTACTATAAAAGAAATGTCTTGATGAGAAAATGGAGACCTTTACATATGCAAGCGGATGAAAAGTGGGCAGAAGTTCATCAAGTAGTATTGCCGGTAGGGTATAGATAGGAGGTGTTGCGAGTTGCACATGAGGTACCAGTGGGAGGTCATTTGGGAATAAGGAAAACTCAAGCTAAAATCCAAAAACATTTTTATTGGCCTGGACTACATAAAGATGTAGTTAAATTTTGTCAATCATGTCACACATGTCAAGTGATAGGGAAACCTCAAGCAGTGATAAAACCAGCACCCTTAATACCCATTCCAGCATTTGAGGAACCTTTTTTAAAAAAAAATGTTTTTATTCTCCATTTTCACATTTTTCTTTAAAATTTACACCCCACCAACAGACAACAAACGGTAACAAATACAAAGTCAATACCCTTAACATCAACAACGATCCCATCCTCCCACCACCCCATCCAACTGTCAATATATGCCTCAAATAAAACAAACCCTCCCACGGTGGGAGAAGAAAAAACAAAAGCGAAAAAGAAAAAGGAGTCCGGAATCGCCCATGGCTACCATTAACCAATAGAGTCGCCCCCCCCCCCCCCAACGACAACATTCAATACCATCCAACCGCCAAAGGAGTACCGTAAATGACACCCAAGAGTTGTAAACCCCCCCTCCCCAACTCCTCCCCCTCCACTTCCTCTTGTAAAACTCCTCCCCCCAACCTCTGTTCCTTCCCCCCAACTTCCACCCCGGCTAGACCACCCGGACTCTGTTCTGCCAGGGTCCGATGTCCGCAGCCCCTCCCCCACCTCACTCCCGTTCGCTGGCCGGCTTAAACTGGCCAACATGGAGGCCCCCGCCCGGGTCCCTTTCCCCCTTGCCCGGCCCCAGGAAAAACCCAGAAGTCCCCTTTAAACACACAAACCCCGCATATCCACCTATACCCCAAAGAGCCCTCATTCTGACTGAAAGTCCCATTTCTTCCCTTGTCCAAATATACACAACGTTGGCTCCTATAGCCCATACACCAGCACGCAGTGAAACAAAAAAGAAAAAAATACAGTCATGAGGCTACATTGGTACATGACCATTTCTCAATTCTGCCACAGTCCTTCTGCCTTCGCAAACTCCTCCGCTGCCTCTGCCGTCCCAAAATAAAATTCCTTGAACTTGTAGGTCACCCTCAGCTTCGCTGGATATACAATACGCACTGCACCCTGCTAACGTACAGTGCCCTCTTCACCCAGTTGAAGGCAGCCCGCCTCCTCGCCAGCTCCACCGTAAAGTCCTGGTATACGCGTATACCAGCTCCAGCCCACTGTACCACCCGCTTCTGCTTAGCCCAGCACAGGTACTTCTCCTTTACACTGTACCTACGGAAGCACAGAGTCACTACTCTTGGCGGCTCACTCGCTTTTGGTACAGGCCTCCGCGACCGATGTGCCCGATCCAGCTCATATCGGGAGGGATCCTCCCCCTCCCCCAATAGTTTCGCCAACATCGTGTCAAAATGCTCAGTCGGCCTCGGTCCTTCAACTCCTTCAGGCAGCCCCACATTCCTCAAATTCTGTCACCTGGATCTGTTTTCCAGGTCTTCCATTTTGCCTCGCAGATCCTTGTTGATCTCCATCACCTTCCACATCTCCTTCCCCATCGAGTTAAGTTGTCCACTGTGCTGCAGTACTGTCTCTTCCACTTCCTTCAGCGCCTCCCCTTGCTCCGGTACCTCCGCCACTGCGCTCGCCACTGCCGTCCTCACCGGGGTAATCGCCTCCTCCACCAGCACTTTTTTAATCAATACGGGACGGAATTTTGATGAAAAGACGTAGGTGAATGTTGGAGGGGTACTTTTAAAATCGCCCCCATCTCCTTCCTCATTGCCTCTATATGTTTCGTAAACTGCCTTTCGAATTCCACGGCCATCACCTTAGTTATTTCTTCAGCCATAAGCAATGCGGCCTCTCCAAGCGCTCCAGCCTCCATTTTCTTTACTGACCCCGCGGTGACTTTTTCACACCCCGACAGATTTTCAGCTGCTTTTTTCACTGCCGTTTTTTTGCCGGTCTTCGACATTTCCCTTCTTTGTGCTGTCTCCTGAATTTCACTGCCTTCGCTGGCCCTAAGACCGGGCATTAACCCCCGACAATGTCGTTCCCGAACGGGAGCCCTCCAATGCACAGCTGCCTCCCGCCCACCGTCACCGGAAGTCCCACAGAGAAGGAATCCTTTTGGCAGTGTTCTCTTCACCAATCTGCCCCAAAAAGTCTGTGGAAACTCCTGAAAAAGGTCTGAGAGTCCGTTCCAGACAGGAGCTGCCAAATGCGCGACCTACTCCTCCATGGCCGCCACCGGAAGCCTCGTCCCTGCTTATTCAATGGCCTTGGTGAGATCTTTTCACAGTTGTTCCTTCTGCTGCTATAATTCACCTTTAATAAAGGCCCTCAAGTCAGCTTGAAGCCTTTAAGTTTGCCCTTCCCCCGCCTGCATGCTGAAAGAGGCTTTTGTCTTTACTGCAGCTCCAGCCAAATCTTTTACTGTTTCTGCCGGGTCTGGTAACCAAGAGACATACCATTCCTGGGGAAAGTACCCCTCCAACATTCACCTACGTCTTTTCATCAAAATTCCGTCCCGTAGTGATTAAAAAAGAGCTCTTTTCTGTAACCTTGGGCAGGTGCTGCCTTGTGTGTGACCACTTACTCCATGGTCCACACCGGAAGTTGAGGAACCTTTTTCAAGGGTCCTAATTGATTGCATAAGACCGCTTCCCATACCAGCCTCCCCGAACAGGCGCCGGAATGTGGCGACTAGGGGCTTTTCACAGTAACTTCATTTGAAGCCTACTTGTGACAATAAGCGATTTTCATTTCATTTCATTTCATTTCCTAAAACGAAAAGTGGGAATCAATATCTTTTGACGATAATGGATGTGTCTACTAGGTTTCCAGAGGCCATTCCAGTATGTAATATTACAGCTAAAAGGATTGTGGAGGAGCTACTTAAATACTTTACTAGATATGGACTACCCACAGAAATACAATTGGATCAAGGATCAAATTTTACCCCCAGCTTATTCAAAGAAGTTATGGATAGCTTAGGAATAAAACAATTTAAATCAACTGCGTTGCATCCAGAATCGCAGGGAGCATTGGAAAGGTGCATCAGACATTAAAAACAATGTTGAGGGCTTATTGTCAAGATTATCCAGAGGATTGGGATAAAGGAATTCCATTTGTACTGTTTGCAATTAGGGATGCACCTAATGAGTCAACCAAATTTAGTCCTTTTGAACTAATTTTTGGTCATGAGGTAAGAGGACCACTTAAATTGATTGAGGAAAAATTGGTGAGTGAGAAATCAGAACTTACATTATTCGATTACATGTCAAATTTTAGGGAACAATTAAATCGAGCAGGTGAATTGGCTAGACAACATTTAAAAGTTGCACAAAATGTGATGAAACGGGTAGCGGACAAGAAATCCAAAGTTTGTAGTTTTGCCAGTGGAGATAAAGTTTTAGTATTGTTACCAATGGTAGGTGAACCTTTAAAAGCAAGATTTTGTGGACCTTATCAGATTGAAAGAAAATTAAGTGAGGTGAATTATGTGTTAAAAACACTAGATAGAAGGAAACTCACCGAGTGTGTCATGTGAATGTGCTTAAAAGGTACTTTGAAAGGGAAAGAGAGAAAAAGGAGGAGGTTTAAATGATTTGAACTTAAAGTGACGAACGAAATCCAGATGACTGTGAATTTGACATACCTCAAATTAAATTGGAAAACGAGGATGTTCTTAAAAATTGGGAAAAATTGTTGAGTTACCTTCCAGAGGAAAAACGGACTGACCTGAAAGAGTTATTGATATCACGTGGACAAGTTTGTGGAGATAAATTGGGAAGTACTAAAATGGCTATAGATGATGTAGATGTGGGAAATGCTGTTCCAATCAAACAGCATCCATACAGACTTAACCCCTTAGGCACAGGTTAACAAAGAGATTGAGAGTATGCTTAAAAATGGCATAATTGGAGTGGGTTGCAGCCAATGGAGCTCACCCATAGTGATGGTACCTAAACCAGACGGTACCCAACGGTTGTGTGTGGACTATAGAAAGGTTAATGCAGTTACAAGAATGGACTCTTATCCTATCCCACATTTGGAGGATTGCATTGAGAAAGTGGGACAATCAGCTTTTATTTCCAAACTGGATTTACTTAAAGGTTACTGGCAGGTACCTTTATCCGAAAGAGCGAAGGAGATTTCAGCTTTTGTGACTCCAGATGGTATATACCAATTCAAAGTTATGCCATTTAGCATGAAAAACGCCGCAGCCACATTTCAACGGTTAACTGACAAAGTCGTTTTAGGATTACCCAATTGTGCGGTTTTCATCGACGATATGGTAATTTTCAGCCAGACATGGAAAGAACATTTAAAACATCTGATGGAGTTATTCGATCGACTTCAGGAGGTGGGTTTGGTGATAAACCAAGCCAAAAGTGAAGTTGGAAAACCCCAAGTCACTTTCCTTGAGGAGTTTCCGATACCTTCAAGGCAAAGGGAAATAATGCAATTTCTTGGCATGAGTGGATTTGATCGAACATTTGTGCAAACGTTTTGTCGCGTAATTGCTCCACTGATGGACTTGCTGAAGAAACGTCAAAAATTTCAATGGACAGTGGAGTTTCAACAGGCATTTGACTGCCTGAAAGCTGTGATAACCAATGCTCCTGTGTTGGAGGATTGCAAGGGCCTCTGTGATCAGATTGAACTAAAGTATCTGACTTTAAGGAGACCGGCTGATGCGTAGAGAAATGGACGGATCGTGCAGAGACCTTTTTATTCAAAGAGACTGTCAATCGAGAAGGATTTCACTTGGAGGAAGAAAAAAGGGAAAAAAATTGGACTATATTATTATACCTATTTGCGGGTGTTGTTTTTTGAAATGAAAAAGTGTATTTACTGTGTGCATTTCTTAAAGGATAGTGAAAAGGTCAAAAATGAAACCATCTTGAAGTTGATGGTTTATTTTTTTTCATGGGGGGAGGTGTCATGTGAGAGTACCTTTCAGAAATGGGTGTTTATTACTGCATTGATGTCAGAGAGTGGGTCGAGCTGGGCTGTCTGTCAGCTTTTTACTTTGGTTTTTGAGCAGGCTGCCGGGTGTGTTTTAGTTTTGTTTTCAGTGTTGGAGCTGAAGCCAGACCAAGCAGGTGTACTGCTGTTCTTTCTGCCATCAAAAGACTATCTCTTGATCATTTGGTGAATTCAGAATTATAAATGTTTTCAGTAGTGACTTTAACCTGATGTGCTTCTGATAAAGGTTTTGTTTTTCAGTCGTACGGATGTTAAAAAGGAAAGCTTAAAGGATTACTTAGTGTTGTACTCTTTGGGGGTTGTATTTGAATTAATGGTTGCTAAGATGTTCACTGTATGTTTTACACAGGTTAACTTGAGTTCATAGAATAACCATTGTTTTGCTTTAAAAAATACGTTTCCATTTCTGCTGTACCACACCTGTAGAGTGGGCTGTGTGTTCCCCATTCCACAGTCTATTAAAAGTTGTGGGTCAGGTGAACTCCATGATACACTTTGGGATTCTCTAAACCCTGGGCCATATCAAAACCTACCAACTCGCTTTGTGAAAACGTTTCTCCTCATGCTGCTGCCTTTGGTTCTTCTGCGCCCTCTAGTCCTCGATCCTTCCACCAATGGGAACAGTTTCTCCCAGATGTGCTCTGTCCAAACCTCTCATGATTTTGAACACCTCCATCAAATCTCGCCTCAATCGTCTCTTCTCCAAGGTGAACAACACCAGGTTCTCCAATCTATCTTCATAACTGAAGCCCCTTACCCCTGAAACCACACTTTAAAATTGTTTCTGCACCCTGTCTAAATCCTATATATCCTTCTCAAAGTGTGGTGTTGAAAATCAGACACAATGCTCCAGTTGAGGCGGAACCAGTGTTTGATAAAAGGTCACCATAATCGTCTTGCTTTTGTACTCTATGCCTCTATTTATAAAACCCAGGATTCCATATCCTTACTAAACAATTTCTCAACTTGTCCTGCCACCTTCACTGATTTTTGCATATGTTGCCACAGGTCTCTTTGCTCCTGCACACTATTTAGAATTGTACATTTTACTTTATAGTGTCTCACCTCATTCCTCTTTCAAAAATGAATCAGTTCACACTTCTCTGTATTTAATGTCATTTGCCACATGTCCTCTCATTCCAGTAGTCTGTCTCTGACCTCTTGAAGACTATCATCATCCTCTCACAGTTCATAATACTTCCAATTTTGTGTCATCCAATTGAAATTCTGCCCTGCACACCCAAATCGAAGTCATTAATGTAGATAAAGAAAAGCCGAGGCTCAATACCGATCTCTGAGGAATCCCACTGCAAACCTCTCTCCAGTTCGAAAACCAAGGGTTCACTGCCACTCTGTTCCCTCTCACTCAGCGTACTTGTGTTAGGGTCTTGAACGAGACTGAGTAGACGGGGACTATACTCATTGGAGTTTAGAAGGATAAGGGGGGATCTTATAGAAACATATAAAATTATAAAGAGAATGGATAAGATAGAAGCAGGGTCGTTGTTTCCACTGGCGGGTGGAACTGGGACGAGGGGGCACAGCTTCAAAATTAGGGGAGCAGATTTAGGACTGAGTTGAGGAGGAACTTGTTCAGCCAAAGGGTTATAAATCTGTGGAATTCCCTGCCCAATGAAGCAGTTCAGGCTACCTCGTTGAATGTTTTTAAGGCATAGATAGATTTTTGAACAGTAAAGGAATTAAGGTTTATTGTGAGCGGGTGGGTTAGTGGAGCTGGGTCCACAAAAAGATCAGCCATGATCTTATTAAATGGCGGAGCAGGCTTGAGGAGCCAGATGGCCTACTCCTGATCCTAGTTCTTATGTTCTTATGTTACTTCGTGTCCATGTTGCTACTGTCCCTTTTATTCCATGGGCTTCAACTTGTTGACAAACCTGTTGCCTAACACTTTATCATCGCCTTTTGGAAATCCATGTTCATCACAGCAAAACTCTCTGCTACTTCATGAAAAAACGTAATCAAGTTAGTTAAGAATGATTTGCCCTTAATAAATCCACGCTGGCTTTCCTTAATTAAACCACATTTGTTCAAATGATTATTCGTTTTGCCCCAGATTAAAAACTTTCCCACTACCGAGGTTACTGTTGGGCTTGTAGTTGCTGGGTTAATCCTTGCACCCTTTTTGAACAAAGGTGTGACATTTGCAATTCTCCAGCCCTCTGGTATCATCCCTGTATCTAAGGAGGATTGGAAGATTATAGCCAGTGCCTCTGCAATAACCACCCTTACTTCCCACGGTCTCCTTGGATTCATTTGACCTGGTCTGATTAGCTTTAAATACAGCCAGCCCATCTAATACCTCCTCTTTATTGAGTGTGTTAGGATCCTGAATGAGAGCCCAACTATTTTTAATTTCTACAAATGAAAAGAAATGTTACTGCACTTCAGGAGTGATGACACTGACTAATGGGCACCCTTTGTGTTAAAAAAAACTTTAGATTAAACACCGAATTAACCACATTAGCAACAAAGAAATAGCTTTACAGTTAATAGTTATTAACAGTTCTTAAGCAAAAGAAGAAATCTTAACTTACTTCTGAAACCTGCCACTATATTCCAATTAAGCAAACTAATATATGCTAAATACCACTCATGAATAAAGTTAACGACTAGGGTTTTACTTGCTTTTCTTGGGCAGAATCTTTGGAGAAAGAATCTTTAAGGACCAATCTGAAACACCTCCGTTCAGATTAGAGTTCTAGGACCTACTGACTCTTTGGACAGACTTGGATCCTCCCATTAACTACATCATCTGTACTCAGGTAGCACAGTGGTTGGCTGGGACGAGGTTCCATTCCCGCCTTGGGTCACTATCTGTCTGAAGTCTGCATGTTCTCCCCTTGCGTGCGTGGGTTTCCTCCGGGTGCTCCGGTTTCCTCCCACAAGTCCCGAAAGACTTGTTTGTTAGATGAATTGGACATTTCAAATTCTCCCTCAGTGTACCCGAACAGGCGCCGCAGTGTGGCAAGTAGGGGATTTTCACAGTAACTTCATTGCAGCGTTAATGTAAACCTACTTGTGACAATAATAAAGATTATTATTAGATTATTATTATTTGTCTTCTTACAAGATGTCTCTTGACTTGTTTAGCCAGGACCAAACACAGCCCCTCATAAATTATCTATACCCCAGGGGTCCTTCAAACCTGAACAATATTCTATTAGCTAGCTATCTGTAAACAAGTAAATGGTTCTCAAGAACTATTAGCAGAACACTTCACCTGCAAATCAATGATGACCTCACTTTAATGATACCTTATTCATCGCTCTGGCAGTATGTAATAATAATTTTATAATCTTTATTATTGTCACAAGTAGGCTTACATTAACACTGCAATGAAGTTACTGTGAAAATCCCCTAATCGCCACACTCAGGTACACGGAGGTAGAATTCAGAATGTCCAATTCACCTAACAACAGATCCTTTGGGATTTGTTGGAGGAAACCGGAGCATCCGGAGGAAACCCACGCAGACACGGGGAGAGTGTGCAGATTCCACGGAGACAGTGATCCAAGGCGGAATTGAACCCGGAACCCTGGCGCTGTGAAGCCACGGTGCTAACCACAGTGCTACGTTGCTGCCCATATTGTCTGTATGCACTTTAACCCAGGTTTTAATAACATTATTGCAAAAAATATAAAACATAAAATATGACAATTTCTTACATTCATCACAAGTGGGATGTGAGACCATAACCTTCTGACTTGGAGGAGACAGAGCTGCAAACTGAGGCATGACTGAAAAAGGACTATCTATTCCTGTACATAATATACTAAAGTGTAATATATTCTTTAAAAATAAAATTGATTTTTGATCATTCTATCCTCCTTGAGTGGACACTACCTTTTGGGTATGTACGGCTCCTCATCGCAAAGCTAGTGAACCCAAACTGACTGATGGTTATGTTCATACATCATAACATTCTCTCTTCACTGTCTCTGCGTTGGTTCTTTGATGTTTTCACTGAAATTTATGTACAATTGTAAGTGCAGCAAGAAAGCTCCTGTGCTATTTCCTTGAGCAAAGCACTTCAGCCATGTTGAATTTGGTGCCAGGTCCTCATGCACTGGATATTACAGAAAACCTTGTGTGTAAAACAAACCTCTAACCTGATGGGTTTTAAAAATACTGCAGTCTGTTGGCAGATATGTAGCCAAGGGCCTGTTCTTTTGGCTCAGTGGTAGCCCACTTATCTCGAAGCAGAAGATCATGGTTTCAAATCCCACTGTAGAGACTTGAGTACACAATCCAGGCTGACATTCTGGGTGCTGCGCTATTGGAAGTTTTGTTTGGAACAGTCTTCAACCCCCTCGCTAACCTCTCAGATGGATTTTAAAAATCCCATGGCACCACTGTGAAGAACAGCAGAGGAGCTCTCCCTGGCCAATGTTTATCCCTCAATAAATATCATTAAAGCAGGCTGTCTGATTATTAATAAACTGTTGTTTGTCGAACCATGATATGCACAAATTCACTGCCAAGTTCTTACATTAGAACAATGACTGCACTTCAAATCCAATTCGTTTTGAAATGCTTTGGGATGTCTTTCTTGTATAATTTATATTTCAGATCTATGTAGAGATGACACTGGTTTCTATGTGTGCAGGAACTTTATTTATCAGAGTTTTATGCAATGCTTTAAAATGTCGAATGCTTACTACATATCCGGCTTCCAGCTCTTTCTAGAGTTTGTTTGCTTTTCTCTGAATCCACACCAAGACTTAACCAATCAAGCACAGTGAGCATCAATAGTAAACACATGCACATAATCCAAAACAGCAATTAAAGAATTGAACTCTACAGTCCTGAGGATGTGAAAGTAGAAATGCAAGTTCTTCTGGAGGAGGTTATTAGTTTTGTGTATGCTGCTTGATTGGTCTACTTTACCAATGAGAGACACTGATGAAGTCCGTTTTCAGGTGCATAATCAGCAGGCCCGAACTGGGAGACCCAGAATGACCTGAGATTGATCCTTGGGCCTCATTACTGTGTGAGCTGTTGATGCCTGTGACATCTCCGCAGGCTACCCAATTACTTTACTGCGTATAATGTGGTTCCACGCAATCATCATCTGTGGCCCACATCCACAGTAATCTTTTAAAAACACATATATATATATGTATATATTTTTTAAAACCTTTCTTTTGAAAGAAACTGCTAGTTAGACTGCAACAACTGCTTAGGTTTTCCAATTGGAGTAGGCCGACTTCTGCTTTTATCCTCAGTCCCTACCAATTTCTGCAAGAGGGCATCAAACAGACATAATGTCAAATGAGTTACTGAATTAAGTAGCCTAATGCCTGTTTCCTGCCATGAGGGGATAGCAACATGTCATCAATAGAGAGATGAGTGACCAAGCTGTGGGCCGGATCAATAGCAATCGAGGGAAAGTCAAACAAAAAATCCAAAACAAAACCATCATAATAATCAAGCCACAGAATATTTTGATTATAGCAGATGGGAGTTGAACAACATTACATTACATTCATCCCCCACCATCTGGCCTGTGAAATCCTACCATCTGTCCTGGCTTGACACAATTCACACCTCTTTAACCTGGGGTTACCCCATCTCTGGATCTGTAAAGAATTAATCACCTGCTAATGCTCGCATTCCAAGCATTGTCTGGCATCTTTGAATTTGTCTATATATGTGTTTCTGGAGCATACCTCTTCATTCACCTGAGGAAGGAGCAGCGCTCCGAAAGCTAGTGACATCGAAACAAACCTGTTGGACTTTAACCTGGTGTTGTAAAACTTCTTATTGTCCTAAGAAAGTTGACAACTGTTCGTTATCGTCCAAGACTGACGCGGGGGAAAGTGCCAACTTACCCCACTTTGTGAATTCTAGAAGACATGTACCCACAGACATGGAAAGGCCATGGTGAAACATCCAACTTTCAGCATGCATTCCATGTGCAGGATCTATAGTCCTGGAGTGCAAGTACACTCAGTCCTCCTGAGTGGCACAGGTGTTCATGTTTAGCATTTTACATATGAACATACAAACATACGAATTAGAACATGGCTGATCTGATTGTGGCACCAACTCCACATTCCATCTGTCCCCAAAACCTTTGACCCTCGTGTTTGTCACAAAATGACCCTGTCTCTACTGTTCTCTGGAGAAGAGAGTTCCAAAGATTTATGATCCTCTTTGAGAAAAAATGTCTTCTCATCTCTACCTTGAATGGGAGACCCCTTGGACGGGATTCTCTGTTTCAGAAACTAAGTGGTGATGTCGGGACTGAATCGGTGGACTTCCACGACAACTAAATTGGCACCAGTCCCGGAGCAATTCATGGTCCGTTAATGGGCTAGCCCCGGTGCCACGTGGAACTCAATCAATTCCAATAATGAAAAATGGTGTCCGATTCGCTGGGGTCGGGATTGCCACTCGAGAGGCTGACAAGCTGCAGCCGCGTATTAGCACACCACTCTCCCCATATACTCATCCCAGCCAACAAGGTGGCAGCAAGGCGAGCGGGACCCCGGTTTGCGGACGCAGAGCTTGAGACCCTGCTGGATGCCGTGGAGGAGAGGTGGGCCACCCTGTTCTCTGGGGAGGGAAGGAGGCTGCCACCTGCCGCCGTACACCGGGCTTTGGAGAAGCTGGCTGTGGGCCCCACCGTCAGGATCAGACAGTTCTAATTAGAGAGCCTCTCTAGAATGGTCCAGGTGACTGAACCACATCTTCAGGATGCCGATGCACTGCTTGATCATGCCCCTGGTCACTGCATGGGCTTTGTTGTAGCAGGTCTCCACGTTGGTCTGTGACCTCCAGATAGACGTCATCAGCCATGACCGTAGTGGATAACTCCCGTCACCCAAGAGCCAACCCCTCACCCGGCAGTGCACATCGAAAGTGTCAGGAACTGTCGAGTGTGCCACACTGCCCGGGTATTGGGCGCAGACATGCATGCCGTGCAGCTCACGATCACACACCAGCTGCACGCTCATCGAATGGAACCCCTTTCAGTTTGTGAAGACCACCATCATGGGCCGGTGTTCGTAGGGGGATATGCATCCTGTTGATCACCCCCTGGACCTGGGGTATCCCAGTGATGGCAGTGAACCCTGCTGCCCGGTCATTCTGGTGGGCTTGGTTCACATTGAATTTCATATATTGTATTGACCGGGCATCTTGGGCCTCCATTATGGCACAGATGCACCTGTGCACTGAGGTCTGTGAGGTCCCGGACAGGTCGCCACTCGGCATCTGGAAGGACCTCGAGGTGTAAAGGTTCAGGGTGACCGACACCTTGACGCCACCCTCATACCCCGATGCCAGGTGCGCCATGATCCTGGCAGATGTACCATACGATCCCTCTGCTCAGCTGGAGACTTCGAAGGACAGGTGCTTGAATGACTAGCATTTCCTTCCCACCTCCTCCTCGGCCTGTTGGAGGCCGGCTCTCCCTCTCCAACGGCTGGCTCCTGTCCCTCTGGGGCAGACTCCACTGCTGCAGGGTCTCTCTGAGCAGCTCCTACTCGTTCAGCCACAGTGCATCCCCCAGGACTGCGGCGGCTAGGATGAAGGTCACCATTCCTGCTGATTTCGGAAATCCATTGTCTGCAGGGGCAAAAAGACAGACATGTTAGCATGGTGTGTACCCCCATGCCCAACCAGGTCCAAAGGGCTACACAGTGGGCCCAACCTGCACTGCAGCCCCTGCCCCCGCAAGGTCTCCCCGCCCAATCAGGTTTGCCGATTCTGGCGTCGCTGGACGGAAAATCCCGCCCTTTATTTTGTAAACTGCATCCCCTAGTTCTATTCTCTCCCACAAGCTGAAAGATTCTTTCTAAGCATCCACCCCAAGTCTCCTCAGGACCTCCTTCGTTTCAGTAAGATCATCTCTCATTCTTCTAAACTCCAATTGATACAGGCCCAACCTGTCCAAGCTTTCCTTGTCGGAGAACACCCCCCCCCCCCCCCCCCCATCCACCCTGCCCCCCCACCACCGCCTGCCATCCCAGGAATCATTCAAGTGAACCTTCTCTCAATGGATTCTAATGCAATTATATCCTTACTTCCTTCTGGAAAGAAAATTGCAGGAAATGGAAGACTGCTAGCAGAAAGGATTTAAGAATTTGTGCAGGAAACCTCCCGTCTGGTTTTTTTTAAGATACTGAATTTGGATTCTCAAATTGCGGGAGTAGTTGACCCTAAGCAGCTGGGCCGAGTGAGCCCCTTTTCGGCCTATCAAACATCTGCCAGCGGTTGAAGAAGGCAGCTCATCACCTTCTCCAGGAACAAGGTGAGGATGGGTAATAAGCGCCAGTGACTCCCACATGACGAAAATAAATGAATGAAAATCATTGGAATCAGCTTTGTGTAATGAGTTTAATTGGATGCCTTGCTCTGTCAACGTCATGCATGGACAGAATAATTTGATGCTGCCTGACGCAACTGCTGCTTTGGGGTCAGGGAGCCATGGAAACGCTGGATGAGATCAAACTTGATGTACCACGTAATATAAAAGAGGGAACAGATTTCTCAAGGACCCATCTCTCTTTGTCACAAAGGCCTCCAATGACAAAACGACTGGATGCAAAAGCCTTTTTTCTCTCCACCAGTGAAGGGCTAGTGAACGGTGACTGGCGTGAAGACTTAGCACAGATATATGTTCGTGTGAAGTGGGAGGGTGGGGTTCGGGGGTGCGGGATGGTGGGGGGTGGGGGGGGAGTGGTCACTGAGGCGATCTTTGTCATTGACAGTGACAGCAAAATGCAAATGAAAATGAGTGAGTGACGTAATTCCTAATGGCGCACCCTGCCACCCAGCTCAGGATGGAGGCTTTTCACAATTCAGAAGTTATTTAAAATCCGTGAGGTACGAGGCATTGTTTGGACAGTTTTGCAGGGGGAATTGTAAGCACCGTGAAGCTGGTTAAAAGCAGGTTTTTACAAATGCTCCTCGAGTAATTACGCATATATGCTTTCAAAACTAATTGCTGCCTATGTCACTCAAAGAAAGGTTAGACCACATACTGTGCTTATCCTGATATGTAAATTATGGATGCGTGCGGATTTGAAAAGAATACATGCACACATTCATTAAGGCTGATAACCCTGAAGGATAATGGAGACAGCACAAGTTATCTGAATGGTGTCAGGCCCCGCTTGTTATTCAGGAGGTGTGTGAGTCAGTGCTGATGGAAGTCCTTAAACATCTCTCTTTATCACCAGTTCCTTACAACCACGCTAACTGTGAATTCTTTGGAAGTCATTGGTGTCTTGGGCTTGCGTTTTACCAATAATTTATAGATTTTATCTCGTTTGACAAATTATATTTAAATGCCACATGCTAATGTGGTTTAAAGCAAATGTTCGACTGTCATTTCAGATTGAATAAAATTGCTGCAAATGTCACTACTTTAATATTTTATTGTTCTTTTTTTTTGCGACCTGTTAGGTTGGAGATAGCGCATCAAATAATATTAGTATATCATTTATACTGCCTTAATTTCTCAATCTGTATTGTAAATCGTATATTGAGGTCTTTCAGGCTAATCATTTGCCACTTTCACTTTCCAAACGGTTGTGTTGTGGAGCTTGGGGAAGAAGTGACAGTTAGAATTGGTGAGGGACAGACTTACTCAAGACACTTAACAGGTCGGCTGGTCTCCAGTAAGTGTGGCGTGTCACTGTGAGATATTCCGACTCTTGCCAGAGCTGGAAGGCGTGAATATTGGAAATGCAGCCAATCAGTGGAGATTGGAAGAAAAGCTATAATTATTTTTAATACTTGATTTCTGCAGTGAAAGAACCCCACGTATTGTGGTGTCTACCGACAGCTGACATGGAAAACCTGGAATGGAAATAGCAGGAAATGGAATGTTAACAGAAGGGGTGTATGAATTAACTAACAGGAGAAATAATAATTCACCGGACCCTTTTCAACACACGGGCTCATATTACACACTGGCCAGTATGCTGCAAGGGTTTTTAAAATGTATTCTTTCATGTGATGTGTGTGTCATTGGCAAGTCCAGCATTTATCGCCCATCTCCAATTGCCCTTGAACTGAGTGTCTTGCCCGGCCATTTCAGAGGGTAGAATCAACAACTTTATTGCTGCGGGTCTGGAGTCACATGTTTGCCAGTCCAGGTAAGGACAGCAGGTTACCGTCTCCAAAGAACATTAGTGAAACAGATGTTTTTTTTCACAAGAATCGATGATACAAGAGCAGAACAAAAGAAATGGGAGCAGAGGTAGACCACCTGGCCCATCAAGCCTGCTCTGCCATTCATTACCATCATGACGGATTTTGGACTCCAACTCAATTTTATGACGCTTTTCCCATTTTCCTTATTTCCTGGAGAGACCAAAAATCTGTTCATCCCAGCCTTAAATGGATGGAGCATCCACGACGCTGTCTGAAATGAAATGAAAATCGCTTATTGTCACAAGTAGGCTTCAAATGAAGTTACTGTGCCTGTTCAGGAAGGCTGGTACGGGAATTGAACCGTGCTGCTGGCCTGCCTTGGTCTGCTTCAAAAGCCAGTGATTTAGCCCAGTGTGCTAACCAGCCCCTGATAGGGAATCCCAAAGATTCACAATCCTTTGAGTGAAGTAATTTGTTAAATGATCAACCCTTCATCTGGAGATGGTGCCCACATTTTAGATTCCCTGACCAGCAGAAACAACCTCTCAACATCCAACCCTATTCAAGACCCTTCACATCTTTGTAGGTTCTAAGGCGATTGCCTCTCATTCTTCTCAACTCCAGAGAATAGAAGCCCAATTTCCTCAGCCTCTCATCATATGACAACCGCCTCATCCCAGGGACCTTCGCTGTACTGCCTCCAATGCAAAAATATCCTTTCTTAAATGTGGAGACCACAACTGCGCACAATTTTCCAGATGTGGTCTGACCATAACCCTGTAAAATTGTAGCAAGATGTCTTTATTCTTGTTCTCCAATCTCCTTATAATAAGGTTAATGTACATTTGCCTTTCTAATTGCTTGTCGTACCTGCCTGTTAACTTTTTTGGTTTCTTGTATGAGCACACCCAACTGTCTTTGAACATCAACACTTACAAGTTTTTCACCTTTTAAGAAATATGCAGCTTTTCTGGTCTTTTGACAAAAGTGAATAACTTCATTCTTCCCCACATTAAAATCCATCTGCTGTCTTGTTTCCATTCACCTTTCTCTATCTCTTCACAGCCTCCCTGCATCCTCCCCACAGCTTACCTTTCCACGTCACTTCATCATCAGCAAACGTAGTAGATGCATTACTCTCTGTTTCTTCATCAAAGTTATTGATATGGATTGTAATTAGCTGAGGCCCCAGCCTGATTCTTGCGGCACTCCTCTATTCATTGCCTGTCAATTTGAAAAAGCCCCATTCATGCCCACTCTCTGTTCTCTATCCGTTAACTAATCCTTGATCCGGGCTAATATATTACGCCTAACTCCATGAGCCCTGATTTTGGGCTCTAACTTTTTGTGTTAATCTTATCGAAAGCTTATTGGAAAGCCATATATATCATATCGATTGATTTCCCTTTAACTACCCTGTTAGTTATAACCTAGCCTAAATCCAATACATTTGTCAAAACCTTTCGTAAAACCATGTTGACTTCTTCTAGTCATGCTTCACTTATCTAAGTGCATTGTTAAGACTTCCCTAATACTAAATTCTAGCATTTTCCCAAAACTGAATTCTAGCATTTTCCCAAAACTGATGTTGGGCTAACTGGCCTGTTACTGGTTTTCACTCTCCCTCCTTTCTTACAAAGTAGTGTAACATTTGTCAACTTCCAATCTAATGGAACCACTCTAAAGAATTTGTAAAATCGTAGCTAGCACATCCACTATCTCTGCAGCTATCTTGATTAGAACTTGAGGGTATAGGCCATCAGCTCCTGTGGATCTCTTGGATATTCATCCCTTAAGTTTCTCCAATGCATGGGGTGAGATCACACCGGCTGGATCTTCTGGTCCTGCCGTGGCATACCCAGCAGCGTGGGGTGGATTGAATGGGAAATCCAATTGACAGAGGCAGGACCAGGAGATAGCACCGCCTCGAAACACGCTGCGGGGAGGCCAGAGAATCGCGACCATTTTCTCTTCCGATAATAGTTTCTCTAATTTTCTGACTTTTCAACCTTCAGGTTAACGTCTATTCTGGAATGAAACTTGTGTCTTCTACTGCGAAGGCAGGCACAAAATATTTGTTCAATGCCTCTACCATTTCCTCATTCCCTATGATAATTTTCCAGTTTCTGCTTCCAAGGGACCAATGTTTATTTTTGTTACTCTTTTCCTTTTGATACAATTATACAAACTCTTACTTTTTTTTGTATTTCTGGCTAGTTTGTTTTAATATTCTATTTTTTCCTTTTGACCAACTTTTTGGTAGCTCTTTGTTGCCAAAACACTCCCAATCTCCAGACTTGCTACTAGACTTTGCGATCTAGTTAGCCTCTTCTTTAAATCAAATACTATCCTTAATTTCCTGAGTGAACAACAATTGGATCGTTCTTGAGTTTTTATTTTTAATGGAATCTATTTTTGTTGAACATTTTGAATTGCTTCTTTAAATGTTTCCACTGTTTATTTACTTCCATATCTTTGAGTCTATTTACCCAATTTACCATAGTCAGTTCTCCCCTCATATATAATTGGCTTTGTTTAAGTTTAAGATTCATGTTTGTGGTTGGAATATGTCACTTCCAAACTTAACATAGAAATGAATGGTATTATGATCATTGTTTCCAAGTGGATAGAAAAGTAGGATCGGGGTAGGCCACTTGGCCCCTCGAGCCTGCTCTGCCATTCAATGAGATCATGGCTGATATAATTTAAACTTCAATTTCAAATTCCTGCTTACCCCGATAACCCTTTACCCTGTTACTTATCAAGAATCTATCTACTTCTGCCTTATAGATACTCAAAGACTGCCTCAACCGCCCTTTGAGGAAGAGAATTCCAAAGTCTCAAAACACTGAGAAAACAAATTCTCCTCATCTCTGTCTCAAATGGGTGACTCTTAAAGGGACAAGATTCTCCGATCACCCGCCGGGTTGGAGAATCGCTGGGGGCTGGCGTGAATCCCGCCCCCGCCGGTTGCCGAATTCTCCGGCACCGGATATTCGGTGGGGGCGGGAATCGCGCCGCACCGTTTGCCCCCCCCCCCCCCGTGTCATGATATTCAAACACACATCACAACACACACATCATGATAGACAGACCAACAGACCAATTAGCACACATAACACGACAGCCAATCACAGACAAGAGCAGACACAGTATAAGACAAGAAACACGACACCTGCTGGCCAGTCCATCTGGAGACAGGACAAGGCCAGGACCTCATTAACAAGACACTCACACAGTCACCATGTGCTGAGTACCAAGTCAGATGTGTAAATAACTAGTTGGAATAAAACTGCGTTGTACCAATCGCAACCGTGTTGGTTCGTCTGTACCTCAGAGCACCCAACACCACACCCCGGATTCGCCGAAGTCCCGCTGCTAGAATGCCTGTCCCGCCGGCGTAGATTAAACCACCTACCTTACCGGCGGGACAAGGCGGCGCGGGCGGGCTCCGGGGTCCTGGGGGGGGGGCGCGGGGCAATCTGGCCCCGGGGGGTACCCCACGGTGGCCTGGCCCGCGATCAGGGCCCACCAATCCATGGGCGGGCCTGTGCCGTGAGGGCACTCTTTTACTCTTTTCCTTCCGCCTTCGCCACGGTCTCTACCATGGCGGAGGCGGAAGAGACTCACTCCACAGTGCATGCGCGGGGATGCCGCGAGCGGCTGCTAACGCTCCCGCGCATGCGCCGCCCGGAGATGTCATTTCCGCGCCAGCTGGCGGGGCACCAAACTCCTTTTCTGCCAGCTGGCGGGGCGGAAATTAGTCCGGCGCGGGCCTAGCCCCTTAAGATTGGGGCTCGGCCCCCCAAGATGCGGAGGATTCCGCACCTTTGGGGCAGCGCGATGCCTGACTGATTTGCGCAGTTTTGGGTGCCGGTCGGCGGACATCGTGCCGATACCGGAGAATTTCGCCCCTTATTTTTAAACAGTGACCACTAGTTCTATATTCTCCCACAAGAGGAAACAGCCCCTCCACATTCTCCCTATCAATACCCCTCAGGATCTTATATGTTTCAATCTAGTTGCCTCTTACCCGTCTAAACTCCAGTGGATACTGTTACGTTCTGGGGCTTGGCTGGTAGGAATCATGCACAAGAGAATGTATAGTTCTTGAACTAGTTAAATGTTTGTTAAATAAATGCCTGGGTTAGATACCTATGAGAAATATATCAAAAAACTACTAACTATATTAAATTATCCAAAAGTTACTACAAATATGACTATCCACTATGACGACTATCTCCAGACTCCTCGAGGTAATAGAGTCACGTGGTTGTTCTCTACTGCCACCTGCTGGTTGGAGGTCATCTACATTACTGTTTACATGATTGCTTATGCATATCATCACAGATACAAGCCTAGCTTGTCTAACCTTTCCTCATGATACAACCAGCCCATTCCAATGTTAGTCTTTTAAACCTTCACTGAACTGCTACCAATGCATTTACATCTTTTCTTCAATAAGGAGAGCAATACTTTATGCAACAATCCACTCTCACCAATGTCCTGTATAATTGAAGCATAACCTCCCTGCGCTTATATTCAATTCCCCTTGCAGTAAACAGTAACATTCTGTTAGTTTTGCTAATTACTTGCTGCAACTACTCACTAACCTTTTTTGATTCATCCACTTGGACATTTAGAAGCAAATCAGAGCTCGGGCGAAGACAGTGCTGCACAGGAGGGGGGTGAAGTCCGACATGCTGCAGCCAGCGCGTCTGTGGGTCACCTATAAGGACCGACATCATTATTTTTTGTCCCCAGAGGAGGCGTGGGTCTTTGTCCAGGCCGCAAAATTGGACTCAGGCTGAGGGTCAGGGGCGGGGGGCCGCGGTGAAGGGATGGTTGAGGATTGTTGTGTCGTATTTTGAGGGGGGGTTCTTTGTTCATTGTTGGTTCTTTGTTTTTCGGGGGTTCGTTGGTTGGGCACTGTTTTGGTGAGGTCTGCCGGGTGGGCTCGTGGAGGGGGGCAGGTAAACGGCTTGGGGGGGGGTTGATGGCTGGCAGAGGGGATGGGGCCCCGCGGGGGGGGGGGGGGGGGGGGGTGAAGCCTGAGTTGGGGGCAAGGGGACGGGCCTGAAAAGGGAGCTGCGCCAGAAGAGGCGGGGCCGGGCGAGCTGGGAAACGCGGGCTTTTTCCCGCGCTGGGAGTGGAAGGGGGGGGGTGGGGGAGCCTGTTGGTGAGCAATGGGGGGGAGGGGAAGTTCTGCACTGGGAGGGGTTGAGGGAGTGGCGGGAATGGCCGGGGTCAGCAGGAGCCGGCTGACTTCCGGGAGTGCAATGGGGGGAGCAATGCAGCTAGGGGGGGACCTGGCTGGGTGGGGGTGGGGGGGGTGAATCTGGGTTGCTGCTGGAATGGCCAAGGGGAGCTGGAGACGGTAGAGGAGGTCGGGGCGGGGGTCTGCCGTTGTGGGGAACGGGCAGTGCGGGGGGTGCGGGCACGTGGCTGGCCGAGGAGGGATATGGCTAGTCGGCGAAGGGAGGGGGGCGGATAGCCCCCTGATCTGGCTGATAACCTGGAACGTAAGGGGACTGAATGGGCCGGTCAAACAGGCCCGGGTGTTCGCGCATCTGAAGGGGCTGAAGGCAGATGTGGTCATGCTTCAGGAGACGCACCGGAGGGTGGCGGATCAGGTAAGGTTGAGAAAGGGGTGGGTAGGCCAGGTGTTTCATTCGGGGTTGGATGCAAAAAATCGGGGGGTGGCGATCTTGGTGGGGAAGAGAGTGTCGTTCGAGGCGTCGAGCATCCTGGCAGACAATGGCGGTAGGCATGTGATGGTAAGTGGCAAGCTGCAGGGGGAGCGGGCGGTGTTGGTCAATCGAATTGGGACAATGTCAGGTGGGTTAAGTTGCTGTATGAAGCCCCGGTGCCGAGTGTGGCCACGAACAGAAGGAGGTCAGAGTATTTTTGGTTACACCGGGGGATGAGGCAGGGATGTCCCCTGTGCCCCCTGCTCTTTGCGCTGGCGATTGAGCCCCTGGCCATGGCATTGAGGGAGTCGAGGAACTGGAGGGGGCTCGTGCGGGGTGGGGAGGAACATCGGGTGTCGCTCTACGCAGACGATTTGCTGTTATATGTGGCGGACCCGGTGGGGGGAATGCCGGAGGTGATGAGAATTCTCAGGGAGTTTGGGGATTTCTCCGGGTATAAGCTCAACATGGGGAAGAGTGAGTTGTTTGTTGTTCACCCAGGAGACCATGAGAGGGGGATTGGTGAGCTCCCACTAAAAAGGGCGGAGAGTAGTTTCAGGTACCTGGGGGGTCCAGGTGGCTAGGAGTTGGGGGGTCCTGCATAAGTTTAACTTCACGAGACTGGTGGAGCAAATGGAGGAGGAGTTCAAGAGGTGGGACGTGCTGGCACTTTCCCGGGCGGGTCGGGTGCAGTCAGTTAAAATGACGGTGCTCCTGAGATTTTTGTTCCTGTTCCAGTGCCGCCCCATCCTGATCCCTAAGGCCTTCTTCAGGTGGGTTAATAGGAGCGTTATGGGGTTTGTGTGGGCGCAGAAGACCCCGAGGGTGAGAAGAGTGTTCCTGGAGCGGTGCAGGGATGGGGGGGGGGGTGCTGCCTAACCGCTGCGGGTATTATTGGGCTGCCAACGTGGCGATGGTGCGTAAGTGGGTGTTGGAGGGTGAGGAGGCGGCATGGAAGAGGCTGGAGATGGCGTCCTGTGTGGACACGAGCCTGGAGGCGCTGGTGACGGCGCCGCTGCCGCTTCCTCCAATGAGGTGTACCACGAGCCCGGTGGTGGCGGCTACCCTCAAAATTTGGGGGCATTGGAGACGTCACAGGGGGGAGGTGGGGGCCTCGGTGTGGTCCCCGATACGTGGGAACCACCGGTTTGTCCCGGGGAGGAAGGACGGAGGGTTCCTGAGCTGGCACAGGGCAGGTATTAGAAGGATGGGGGACCTGTTTGTGGACGAGAAGTTCGCAAGCCTGGGTGAGCTAAAGGAAATGTTCGGGCTCCCCCCAGGGAACACCTTCAGATATATGCAGGTAAGGGAGTTTGTTCGGCGGCAGGTGGTGGAGTTCCCACTGTTGCCACCACACAGGGTCCAGGACAGGGTGCTGTCGGGGGTGTGGGTTGGGGAGTGGAGGATCTCGGCAACGTATCAGGTGATGCAGGAGGAGGAGGAGGCCTCGGTGGAGGAGCTAAAGGGTAAGTGGGAGGATGGGTTGGGTGAGGAGATTGACGAGGGGACGTGGGCGGATGCCCTGGGGAGAATGAACTCTTCCTCCTCTTGCGCGAGGCTCAGCCTCATACAATTTAAGGTGCTGCATAGGGCTCGCATGACCGGGACAAGGATAAGCCGGTTCTTTGGGTGCGAGGACAGGTGTGTTAGGTGCTCAGGGAGCCTAGCAAATCACACCCACATGTTCTGGGCGTCGGAGGACTTTTGGAAGGGTGTAGCGAGGACGGTGTTGAGGGTGGTAGGAACCAGGGTCAAACTGGGCTGGGGGCTCGCAATATGTGGGGTGGCAGAGGAGCCGGGAGTGCAGGAGGTGAAAGAGGCCGGTATTCTGGCCTTTGCGTCCCTGGTAGCCCGGCGAAGGATTCTTCTTCAGTGGAAGGATGCGAGGCCCCCCAAGCGTGGAATCCTAGATCAACGATATGGCGGGGTTTATTAAATTGGCGAGGGTGAAATTTGCCTTAAGGAGATCGGTGCAAGGGTTCTTCAGGCTGTGGCAACCGTTCCTAGACTTCCTGTTAGAGCGGTAGAAGATGGCTGTTAGAGCGGTAGAAGATGGCTGTTAGAGCAGTAGAAGATGGTCAGCAGCAGCAGCAGCAACCGGGGGGGGGGGGGGGTTGGAGGGGAGGGTTGGTTCGTTTTTCTTGAGTGGGCATGTATATTTGCTTTTGTGTTGATTATGCTGTTAATTTATTATTTATGTATACGGGGGGGGGGGGGTTGTTCTTTTCTTTCTGTATTTTGTTGTTGATATTTTGTGAAAATTTGAATCAAAATTATTTTTTTTAAAGTGCTATCTATGAATCCTTAAAAAAAATAGTATATGGAGGTACCGAGGTACTGGACACAGGAATTTGAATTGCTTTAAGGTATGAGTTAGAATCCAAAATGGCGTTGGAAATTGCTAAGACTTTTCTTAAGATAGAAGATCTAACTCTGATTGGTTTAGAGAAAATAAACAAGAGTCAGTTAGCTGGCAGGAAATTGTAGTTGAGATTACTGCAGGGGTTAAGAAAGTTGACATAACTGAAATTATATCACACATTTAAAATTTCAGGGAATACCTGAGAGACCAGGGTTCTCCAAAGGGTGAGGCGATTGAATTGGCAAAACTTCAATTACAAATGAAAATTTAGAAATGGAAGGAGAAAGAGAAAAGGAAAAAGCGAGCCCTTTTCCAAGAGAAATGGAAATTTAAAAACTTGAATTGGAGGAAAAGGGAAAATAAAAAGTAGAGGAGAGAGCATTCCAAAGAGAATAAACAGAGAAGCAGGAGAACAAAAGAAGACAGGAAAAGGAATTGGAAATGGAGAAGTTAGCAAGGGCAGAAAGAGAAGGAGAACAACAGAGAATTTCATTTTAAAATGCTAGCAGTTAAAACAGGGACACCAGAGAAAGGGGAGGAAGGACTTATTTCTAGGCCAGTACCTAATGGGGAAATATTTGAATGTATACAAGTTCTTCCTAAATTTGAAGAAAAGTATGTGGGAGCATTCTTTATTTCATTTGAAAAGGTAGCTCAACAGATGAATGGGCAAAATTAATTTAGACATTATTTATACAAAATAGGCTGCTGTAGGGCTAATTAAGTATATGTGTCATTGTCAGAAGAGGTATCTTTAGATTATGGTGCAGAGAAAGCCATCATTGGTCCATATGTGTTGGGTCCGAAGTTATACAGGCAGAAATTTTGAAATGCAAAGAAAACAGCCTGGACAAATCTATACTGAACTTGAGAGGGTAAAGCAGAATAATTTTGACCATTTGATATGGGCATTGAAGGTAAAGGGAATATATGAAGCCCGTAGAGAGGTGATTCTTTCAGACAAATTTAAAGACTCACTTCTTTTGGTCATTAGGACTCATGTTGAAGAACTAAATATTAAAACTGCTAGACAGGCAGCAGAACCAGCAGATGATTATGAGCTGGTGCATAGAACCAAATCTCTTTTCCGTCATCCTTTTAAACCTGAGAAGGATAGAAATTTGAAAGGAGAAAGAAAGGCAAAGAGCCAAGGAAGAGTTGGAATGGTTAGGGATGGTCAGGAAATTTCACCACATATCAGAAAGGAAAGAGCCGAAGGTGGATGTGATATTTGGAGTCTGAGTGTTTTCATTGTAACATAGTGGGACAGATTCGGGCAGGTTGTTGGAAACTAAATGGAAGAGCAGTTGCAGTAGCAGGAAAGGCAGCACCTGGAAAGGAAATGGAAGTTAAAACTATAACAGTGGCACAGGTGAAACATGCTCCCTCAGGATCAATGAGAGAGGGGCATAAGGTTCAAGATAGTTCAGAGATTTATGTGAGTACTGGTGAAGGAAGTCAGACTACCAGAGGTTCTGGATTTTTTGTTTCAAAGGGAGAAGCATTCCCTTATTCATCCAGGACAATAAATAAACAAATTAAAACTTGGAGAGATACAGGAGCATTGATGGCGGTTGATGATATAATTTGTATTCCAGAAAGTTTTATAAAGGAAAATGTATTAATAAGGTATATTAATGGAAGGGATGAACCAGCTTCAATATGCAATGTTAATTTAGGAAGTAACTTTGTAAATGGAATTGTTATGGTGGGAATTATTCCTAAATTACCTATTGGAGGGACAGAATAATTTGGCTTGTGGGGACCTTAATGCGGTAATAAATGTATTACATCGGGAAATTGATCATGTTGATCTTAAGAAACTTTGAAAACTACTGTGAACAAAAATTAGACTCTTGTTGCAGATCACAAGCAGTTGAAGGTAAACCTGATTAATGGAGAAAATCAACTTCCACATATCAAAGAGGAATTGCTAATGAAAAATGAGAATTGGTGAGGACAACTGAGAATCAGTCATGGAAAGTGAAACATTTGACTGAGGACTCCAACTGTCTAAAGGATAAACTTGAAAAAGCAATGATGTGGAGATGCCGGCGTTGGACTGGGGTGAGCACAGTAAGAAGTCTTCCAACACCAGGTTAAAGTCCAACAGGTTTGTTTCAAACACTAGCTTTCGGAGCACTGCTCCTTCCTCAGATGAATTACATACCTCTTCATTCACCCGAGGAAGGAGCAGTGCTCCGAAAGCTAGTGTTTGAAACAAACCTGTTGGACTTTAACCTGGTGTTGTAAGATTTCTTACTTGAAAAAGCAAAATTAGCAAAGGTCGCTCTGCAGTTAAAATTTGATTAACTTAAAGCATCGGAAATATCAATGCAATATCGTAGAAAATGCCTTGAACAGGAAAAGGAAATTTTGGTAAATCACAATGCCGAATTAAAAAACAAAACTAATGAACTGTTAACACTTCATCGCAAAAAAGAACAATGGGATTATTTAGCTTGAAAACAAACTGGAGAAAATGAAAGAGAAGATGTGTTGTATGGAGTATTACCATTCTAATGTTGTTCCTGTGAATAACAACTCATTGCTGAATAGTGATCCAGTTGAGCAACAAACTGATCCAACTAATATTACTGATGTATCAAAGTTAGTGATGGAGAATAATAAAACAATTGAAGTACCTGCAAAAGTAGAAATTACACATTGTCAACCAGAAATACTGAAACTCCAAAATTATCTTTTTGAGTCAATGATGTTAAGACACCCTGTACGAGGGTGCGGCGAATTTCAGCACCCCACCCCCCCCCCCCTTGACCTGGAGTCACAACACAATTGAACATAAAAAGAATCCTCAGAAAAATACCCAAACTCTTGGCCCTTGGCTGCCCAATAATTACAATCACCAGGTTTGTAAATTTAAACACAATTATTTTTATTAATAACAAGAACTATCATGAAACATGCAGCAAATACAACTGGTTAACTATTATCTAATTACTAATTCCCCACTTTAACTTTCCCCCAACCTCTACACACACACATACACGACAGAAAAACACAGAGGGGTGAATATAATAAGTAAAAGGATGGCATTGTTGTACAATGGTTAGCACTGTTGCTGCACAGCACCAGGGTCCTGCCTTCAATTCTTGGCTTGGATCACTGTCTTTGCGGAGTCTGCATGTTGTCCCCGTGTCTGTGTGGTTTCCTCCGGGTGCTCTGGTTTCCTACCACGAGTCCCAAAAGACGGGCTTGGAAAGTGATTTGGACATTCTGAATTCTCCCTCAGTGAACCCAAACAGGCATTGGAGTGTGACGGCTAGGGGATTTTCACAGTAACGTCCTTGCTTCCATGTTAATGTAAGCCTACTTGTGACATTAATAAAGATCATTATTATAAAAGCAAAAAAGGATTTTGTTTCAGATGGTTGTCTTGAAGCAGACTTCCCTTCAAAATAAGCTTTCAGATCCAGGTTTGTAGTCTGCAATGGTTTCACTGTGGATTCATTCATTCATTCAGGTTCTCTGTAGGTTGAGAAATACATCAGCTTGCAGCCTTACTGGAGAGAGAGAGAGAGAAGAGAGGGAATAGATCCTTGTCCCTATGAGTCTAGGTCTCAACTCTTCTTTCTGTAGGTCTGGAAAACATCCCACTCAGACAAGATCCAATCACCACCTGTTACTGGGCAGAATATGGTCTTTGGGCCAATTCATTGGCCATCAGCCAACCAATTGAACTGAGTCCTACCCCATCTCGCGGGTGCCACAAAGTCTGGGTCTTGCCGTCCAAAACTAGCACACCATAGACTTTGTTGCAACTTTCTGAATTCCTCAATTTGTCTGCTGCTTGACTTAAGATACATGTCCATTCAGCATCCATGGATCAAAGTGATAATGGCAAAAATAAGGAAAGGGGAAATAAGAGAATCAACAGCAAGGGTCCTTCAACAACCTTCAACCTGAGGCACTGGGGGAAATTCTCTGCCACCCACCGCCCTTAGCTTCCTGATGCGGCGGAGAATCGGGTGTCGGAGAAAATAAGGGATCGGCACCCATGCTATGGCCCTCCTCTGGCCAGGCGCGATCGAGGTCCGCGTCTGATTGATCCATTTACATCCACGTAGTGGGCCAGGCACCATATTGTTTGGGCCTGTGTGATTCTGGGCTGGGAATCACATGGGTGAGAAACACAACAAGTATTGCCCAATGTCGCCCTGATGTGGTGGACAACGTGGTAACTTCTTAGGGGAGTTGCCTCCAAAGTCCACCTGAGGGCCACCCACCCGCCACAATGCAGGACCTGCCCATACCACCCTCATAGACCCCCTAAATAGGGAGACCCTCCCAGAACCTACTTAATAGAGAGATCCCAACAGAAACCCCGTAGGTAAACAAAATCCTGACAGTGACCCCCACAGAAACCCCCAAAATAATGAGACCCTCCAGAGACCCCATACATAAGGAGACTCCCAGATACTCCTTAAATAGGGAGACATCCACAGAGACTTCTTAAATATGAAGACGCACCACACAGAGATCCCTGCAAGGAGCCATGCAGAACCCTATCAGGAAGCCCTGCAGAAAAGAGGCCTCTGAATGGAAGCTAGAGAGCAGTCCAGACAGCAGCAGTGAAAAAAAAATACTCACCTTGTAACACTTGGCATATTCCTGCTGGCTCAGACAAAGGTCCATTCTTGGAAGTAGAAAGCAGTGACCTGTGCATTCTTGGAAGTAGAAAGAGGTGACCTGTGTTTAAATTCCTCAGATCCTTGAGATGCAAGCCAATCATTAATTTCCCTCACTGGCCTGTGATGGGCAGCCTCCACATACACTAACACACACACACACACACACAGATGTCAGCCTTTCTTCATTCACCTTCCTTCAGAATCACTCCGAAGTGCTCCAACCACAATGTTTACAAGCAGCAACCACTTCAAAATCACTCAAGTGTGAAGGGGAGTGATTGGAATGCACTTAACTCTCTTTTGAGTATTTAATGTTTGTAAACATTGTGGTCTTAACATCACCTTTGAAACAGCTGAAAGAAATTTTAACAAGAGAAGAAATTAGATATTATTGCACAAAAATATCATTGTGACTGTGTTAAATCAATATGAAAGTTTACCACGTGGATTTGGAAAATGGGCTTGAAAGTGAAAAAATGCCAACAAATAGAGAAATGGACAACTGAATTGTAAACTTGAATGAAACATTATTTTCAGAGTTACAAACTGGAAACCAGAAGAAATAAAATGATTTGAGTTATGCTAATATTATCATGTACACATTCTGATGGTGTTGTTACATTGATTGCCTTTGTTTGGTTAAATCCTACTCATTATACAATATGACATGTGAAATAAGAAAAGGTTACTTATATAATGTAATAAGTTATGTTGCTAGATATTTGTGATGTTAAGTTTGTGTGAAGTGGATCTAACAGCAGTGTGAAGAAATCTTCATGTTTATGAGATTTATTTCTTTCAATGGGGAAGGCTTCAGGAAGCAGAGGCAGTTTTTAAATAATCTATGTTTGTATTGTTGGATATTAGAAATAAGATATAGATTTGAGTGAGTTTAATTTAGTGTTTCTGTGTAAGAAAGGGCAAAACTCTAGCTAGAATCATGTTAAACAAAGGCGCTTGAATGTATGGGGATTTTGGGTAATTTCAGATTGTGTCTGTATTGTGATTAGAGAGTTTATGATGTGAAAAGCAAGGCTGAGTTGTTGCTTAGTAACTAATGACCACTTTTCGGTGAGGAAAGATTTTTGTGTTTAACTGGACCCAAGGTAGTTGGAGTTAGATAATGAGAGAGAAGGCAGCTCTCTCAGTTTTGCTAGACACAGAAGCAAATGCAATGGAGCAATGGCAAGAAAGCAAGTCCCAGAAACAAAAGAATAGCTAGTTCTAGAAATCAGGGTATTAAAAGAGAGGAAGATTGAAGTCAAAAGGAGAAAAGGAAACCAAAATTTGAACAAGGTACTGTTTTTTTGAAGTTAAAGACATCTGAAAAGTGTGGACCTGTTAACGTTGGCTAGAGAGAAGCCAGATATCTGAAGCAATCCTAAGCTTGGTGGTTTTAATAATAATAATCTTTTATTGTTACAAGTGTGAAGTTACTGTGAAAAGCCCCTAGTCACCACATTCTGGTGTCTGTTCGGATACACAGAGGGAGAATTCAGAATTCTTAACCGGTACGGGAATTGAGCTCGCGCTGCTGTCCTTGTTCTGCATTACAAACCAGCTGTCAAGCCCACTGAGCTAAACCAGCCCTGCTTGTGAAGAAATAGTGTTTTGTTGGTAGCTGGATACCTGTGAAAGGCAGAATATATGTGGTAATTCAAGACAAATGAATTCTGAAAGGAAAGTTGGAAATCCTAGAAGTGGATCCTTGCTGGAAACAACTGAGATAAAGATAAGGTACTCACCATGGTAGCTGAGCCTTTGAAATTGCCTGAGTTACAGTCTGACTCATTGGAAATGGCAAAGATCCAGTTACAAATCAAGCAACTTGAACATGAAAAAGAATTAAAGCAGCTTGAATATGCAATGAGAGTAAAAGAAAGAATAGCCCTTGCAGAACAAAAAGAAAGAGAAAGGGAGGTATAGATCAGGGAAAACGAAAAAGAGGGTGAGGAAAGGGAAAAAGCTAGAGAGGAAAGGGAAAAAGAGAGAGAGATTGAACTTCAGAAAATGGCCATGAAACATGACAGTCAGTTAAAATTGGTGGACGTAAAGGGAAACTTACAGTTGGAGGATAGTGATGAGGATAGTGTGAAAGAGCATCATAGTCGATGGCTTGATGGGGATCTATTTAAATATGTCTAAGCATTGCCAAGGTTTTATGAGGAGTCTTTGAGTTTGGTGCTAGCTTTGCAACATTTTCACATTTGTGTGACCAGCAATCCGTCTGACACCATTATATATACTGATCATAATCCATTGACGATTTTGGAGCGATTCAGGAATAACAATGCAAGACTGTTTTGCTGGAGTTTATTGTTACAGCTATTTCATTTAAAAATAATACATGTGGCAGGATGAGAGGACATGATAGCCGATGCTTTGTCACAAATGTGATGAACAGAAGCAGGTTGGGTAGAAGAAGAAGAACAAAAATGGACTGCGTTATTATTAAATGTTTGTGTGTTTTGTTTTGTTAAAAAAAATATATATTCATTGTCCATATTTCTTAAAGGAAAGTGAAAAGGTGAAAAATGAAACCATTTTGAAGTTGATGGGGTTTTTTTCTTGGGGGGAGGTGGCACGTGAGTGTACCTTTAAGAAATGGAGGTTTATAAAATAGCTGTAGTGGATGTACCTTAAAGAAATGGGTGTTTATCAGTGATGCCAGAGTGTGGGCTGTCTGTCTGCTTTTACTTTCACTTTGGGCTCGCAGCCACAGGGTGTGTTTAGTTTTGTTTTAGATTTGGAGAAGCTGCAGTCACAGCAAGATGTGTATGAAACTCTGCAAACTAACGAATGTTCATTTGGTGATTTCAAATTGGTAACTGCTCAAAGTTACACCTGATGTATTTCTGTAAAAAGGGTTCCTTTTTGTCTTATGGATGTTGCAAGGAAAGATTAAGAGTTACTTATAGAGTACTGTATTCTTTGGGGAATTTATTGGTGTTGATAGTTGTTAAGATGCTTATTGTGGGTTTATAAAGTGTTAACTGGTTTCATAAACAAACATTGTTTTAATTTAAAAGTACTGTAAATCTCAGTTACATCACACCTATAAAGTAGACCCGTGTGCTCCCCATAACCACAATCTATTAAATGTTGTGGGCCAGGTTAACTCCATGATACACTTTGGGGTTCTCTCAACCCTGGCCCATAACAGGAGATAACTGGGTGTGAAATTGTATTGTATTACAGTTAAACTTTTCATGTTTAATATATTTTTCTTCTGTTGTTGAAAGGTAATTGACAGTCCTGTGACTCTAGTTCATCCACGTTTTCTAAAGAAAGTAAACGATTTTGAATCAGGGCTCCATTCTGAGACCTTCCTGCCCAATTATAACATCAACTGGGATTGTAACACTATCTATGTCTTTTTATTGCCTCCTTATATCCACTTCACAACTTACTTTCCTATCTATCTTTGTGCATCAGCAAATTTAGCAACTATGCCATCTCTTCATCTACGTCATTCATACAAACTGTAAACAGTTGAGGCCCCAGCACTGATCCCTGTGGCACACCATTGGTTACATCCTGCGAACCAGAAAAAAAAAACATCAATGCTTCCTCTGTTTCCTGTTGGTTAGCCAATCTTCTATCCCTACCAATATGTTACCCCCACACCCCCCATACAATGAGATTTCTTTTCACAATAAACTTTGATGAGGTACATTACTAAATGCCTTCTGAAAAGATACATCCACTGGTTCCCTTTATCCACAGCTCATGTTCCTTCTTCAAAGAACTCCAATAAATTGGTTACACATGATTTCCCTTTCACAAAACCATGTTGACTTTGCCTGATCACCTTTAATTTATCTAAGTGCCCTGTTATAATATCTTTAATAATAGCTTCTAACCTTTTCCCTTTAACAGATATTAAACTAGCTGGCCTATTGTTTCCTGTATTCGGTATTCCTTCCTTTTTGCACAAAGGAGTTACAAGAGCTATTTTCCAATCCAATGGGACCTTCCCTGAATCTAGTGAATTTTGGAAAATTATCACTGGCCGTTTCTTTTAGACTCTAGGATGAAAGCCCTCATGACCCGAGGATTCGTCAACCGCAGATCCCAGAATTTTATCAAAACGCCTTCCCTGTAATTGTAATTTTCTTGAGTTCTTCCCTCCCGTCCATTCCTGATTTACAGCTATTTCCAGGATGTTACTTGCATTCTCTATAGTGAAGACTGTTGCAAAATACCAGTTCCATTCATCTAACATTTCCGTGTTTTTAATACCAATTTCTCAGATGCAATTCCTATCGCATCAATGCTCGCTTTGTTAACTCTTTTCTTTTTAAACTATCTGTAGAAATTCTTACTCTGTGGATGGGATTTTCTGATCTCGCCCGCTCTGGGACAGGAAATTCTCACCCAAGGTTAACGACCTTTGGCTTGTCCGTCATATTTATCATCCCACCAGCGACAATTCCCATGGTGAATGGGACCGGGAGGTTTAGCCCTATGGATGTATATTTCAGACGAACATATATTTTGTACTCTAATTATTCCCTACCTAATAATCTTTTAATCAGTCTTTGCTGTTTTTTATATTCTCTCTTGTGTTGTGAGAGTACCTTTAAGAAATGGGTGTTTAAGCATGTACCTTTAAGAAATGGGTGTTTATCAGTGATGTCAGAGTGTGGGTGGAGCTGGGCTGTCTGTCAGCTTTTTATTTTTGTTTCAGGCTGTTTGCTGCAGGGTGTGTTTTAGTTTTGTTTTCAGTGTTGGAGCTGAAGCCAGACAAAGCAGGTGTACTGTTGATCTTTCTGCCATGAAAAGACTATCTCTTGATCATTTGGTGAATTCAGAATTATAAATGTTCTCAGTAGTGACTGTAAACCTAATGTGCTTCTGTTAAAAGGTGTTTCTTTTGTCTTCCGGACGTTGTTTGGTAAGTTATTAAAGATTACTTAGTGTTGTATTCTTTGGGGGGTTGTATTTGAATTGATGGTTTAAAAAGGTTAACTTGAATTCACAGAATACACATTGTTTTGCTTTAAAAAATACATTTCCATTTCCGCTGTACCACACCTGTAGAGTGGGCCGTTTGCTCCTCATACCACAATCTATTAAAAGTTGTGGGTCAGGTGAATTCCATGATACACTTTAGGGTTCTCTAAATCCTGGCCCATAACAAATTGGGGGCTCGAAGGGGATAAAAGGCTATCTATTGGATTGGCTCAGTGAACATAAAGACAGTGAGGGGTGAGCATATTGTGGTTGCTTTTCAGGTGTAGTATTTTAGTTTAAGTGGGGAGGGTGTTGTGAACAATGGCTCTTTCAGAGGCTCTGAGGTTTTTGGGGGTGGAGACGGTCACAAGCAGTACCTTACGGACAGAGTCTAAAAGCACAATGTTAGATTTGGCAAATACATTCCAGTTAACATTACCTGCCAAAATGCGAAAAGATGAGATAATTATGGCAGTGGCTAAGCATTTAAAGTTGCCTGATATACAGTTTGACTCATTGGAAATGGCAAAAATTCAGTTACAAATTAAACAAATGGAACATGAGAAAGAATTAAAGCAGCTTGAATACGAAAGAGAGGAAAAAGAAATAGCAAGAGCGGAAAAAGAATGAGAAAGAGATAGAGAGGAAAAAGAAAGAGAGAGAGAGGAAAAAGAAAAGGAGAGAGAAGAAAGGAGAAAAGAAAGAATAGTCCTAGCAGAACAAAAAGACAGAGAAAGGGAGATACCGATCAGGGAAAAAGATAAAGAGAGTTTGAACTTCAGAAAATGGACATGAAACATGACAGTCAGTTAAAATTGGCAGACGTAAAGGGAAACGTACAGTTAGATGATAGTGATGAGGATATTGAGAAAGAGCATCATAGTCGAAGGCGTGGTGGGGATCTATTTAAATATGCCCAAGCATTGCCAATGTTTGACGAGGAGGAGGTTGAAGCCTTTTTCATTTCATTTGAGAAGTCAGCTAAACAAATAAAATGGCCACAGGTCATGTGGGTATTACAGATTCAAACAAAGCTGGTAGGTAGAGCCAGTGAAGTGTTTGCATCACTACCGGAGGAGGTATCTGGGACGTATGAGGAGGTGAAAAAAATCCATCTTGGGTACATTTGAACTCCGAAGCCTACAGACAAAGGTTTAGAAATTTAAGGAAAGAATTTGGTCAAGCATACATGGAGTTTGAAAGGCTCAAACAGAGTAATTTTGATATGTGGGGAAGGGCTTTGAAAATAGACTAAACGTATGAAGCTCTCAGAGAAATTATACTTTTGGAGAAGTTTAAAAATTCAATTCCTGATGTAGTGAGAACTCATGTAGAAGAGCAGAGGGTTAAAACTGCGAGATTAGCAGCAGAAATGGCAGATGATTATGAATTAGTTCATAAATCAAAGCTTGGTTTCCGACATCAGATTTAGCCTGTGAGGGATAGAAACTGGGGGCATGAGAAATACTCAAGTGGTAAAGGTAAAGGTGATCTGATGGGAGATAATAAGGAGAATGTACCTCAGATTAAAAAAGAAATCCAGGAGGGTGGAAGAGACATGAAAAGTTTCAAATGTTTTCACTGTAATAAATTAGGCCATGTAAAGTCACAGTGTTGGTGGTTGAAGAAGAGCACTGGGAAGGCTGATGTGGTAAAACAGGATAAGACAGTGGGGTTTGTGAAAGTGGTAAAGGAAAGCACAAGTGAAGCGAAGGAGGTGCAAAAGATTATACAGCCTATTCAAGATGTGATTGATAAGAAGGTGCCAGATCACTTTAAAGAATTTACTTGTGTGGGTACAGTTTACTCATGTGTATCAGGAGGAGCAAGTAAAGTCGTCACAATTTTAAGAGATACGGGAGCTAGTCAATCTTTAAATGGTAAGAGATGAGGAGTTATGTAGTTTGGGAAGAATGTTGTCAGAAAAGGTGGTAATATGTGAAATTCAGGGTGCAAGGAGTAGGGTTCCATTATATAAGGTAAGATTGGAAAGTCAAGTGAAGAGTGGTGAAGTGGTCGTAGGAATAATAGAGAAACTATCTTGTCCAGGAGTACAGTTTATCTTGGGTCATGATATAGCTGGATCACAGGTGGGAGTGATGCCTACTGTGGTTGATAAGCCAGTGGAAAATCAGACAACTGAAGTGTTGCAGAAATAAAACGGATGTATCAGAAAGCATATACGGAAGAGGAATCTGAGTGGATACCAGAGTGTTATTACCGTAAAAGTGATGTCTTGATGAGAAAATGGAGACCTTTACATATGCAGGCGGATGAAAAGTGGGCAGAAGTTCATCAAGTTCATCCGGTAGGATATAGAAAGGAGGTGTTGCGAGTTGCACATGAGGTACCAGTGGGAGGTCATTTGGGAGTAAGGAAAACTCAAGCTAAAATCCAAAAACATTTTTATTGGCTTGGGCTACATAAAGATGTAGTTAAACTTTGTCAATCATGTCACACATGTCAAGTGATAGGGAAACCTCAAGCAGTGATAAAACCAGGGCTCTTAATACCCATTCCAGCATTTGAGGAACCTTTTACAAGGGTCCTAATTGATTACGTAGGACCGCTTCCTAAAACGAAAAGTGGGAATCAATATCTTTTGACTATAATGGATGTGCCTACTAGGTTTCCAGAGGCCATTGCAGTACGTAATATTATAGCTAAAAAGATCGTGGAGGAGTTACTTAAATTCTTTACTATATATGGACTACCTACAGAAATACAATCGGATCAAGAATCAAATTTTACCTCAAGGTTATTCAAAGAAATTATGGATAGCTTAGGAATAAAACAATTTAAATCAACTGTGTGCCATCCAGAATCACAGGGAGCGTGAGAAAGGTGGCATCAGACATTAAAGACAATGTTGAGGGCTTATTGTCAAGATTATCCAGAGGATTGGGATAAAGGAATTCCATTTGTACTGTTTGCAATTAGGGATGCACCTAATGAGTCAACCAAATTTAGTCCATTTGAACTAATTTTTGGTCATGAGGTAAGAGGACCACTTATATTGATTAAGGAAAAATTGGTGAGTGAGTAATCGGATATTACATTATTGGATTACGTGTCAAATTTTAGGGAACGATTAAAAAGAGCAGGTGAATTGGCTAGACAACATTTAAAGGTTGCACAAAATGTGATGAAACGGGTAAGCGGACAAGAAATCCAAAGTTCGTAGTTTTGCCTGTGGAGATAAAGTTTTAGTGTTGTTACCAGTGGTAGGTGAACAATTAAAAGTTAGGTTTTGTGGACCTTATCAGATTAAAAGGAAATTAAGTGAGGTGAATTATGTGGTAAAAACGCCGGATAGAAGGAAAACTCACCGAGTGTGTCATGTGAATATGCTTAAAAGGTACTTTGAAAGGGAAGGAGAGAAAAAGGAGGAGGTTTTAATGATTCTAACTCAAAGTGACAAACCAAATCCAGATGACTTGGAATTTGACATACCTCAAATTAAATTGGAAAACAAGAATATTCTTAAAAATTGGGATAAATTGTTAAGTTACCTTCCAGAGGAAAAATGAACTGACCTGAAAGAGTTATTGATATCACGTTGGCAAGTTTGTAGAGATCAATTGGGAAGTACTAAAATGGCTATACATGATGTAGATGTGGGAAATGCTGTTCCAATCAAACAACATCCATATAGACTTAACCCTTTAACATTGGTACAGGTTAACAAAGAGTTTGAGAGTATGCTTAAAAATGGCATAATTGAAGTGGGTTGCAGCCAATGGAGGTCACCCATAGTGATGGTGCCTAAACCAGATGGTACCCAACGGTTGTGTGTGGACTATAGAAAGGTGAATGCAGTTACAAGAACGGACTCTTATCCTATCCCACGTTTGGAGGATTGCATTGAGAAAGTGGGACAATCAACTTTTATTGGATTTACTTAAAGGTTACTGGCAGGTACCTTTATCCGAAAGGGCGAAGGAGATTTCAGCTTTTGTGACTCCAGATGGTATATACCAATTCAAAGTTATGCCATTTGGCATGAAAAACACACCAGCAACATTTCAACGGTTAACTAACAAATTTGTTTCAGGATTACCCAATTGTGCGGTATACATCGACGATATGGTAATTTTCAGCCAGACATGGACAGAACATTTGAAACATCTGATGGAGTATTTGATCAACTTCAGGAGGCGGGTTTGGTGATAAACCTAGCCAAAAGTGAATTTGGAAGGCCCAAGTCACTTTCCTTGGCCATACAATTGGACAGGGTTGAATGGTCCCACGGGATGTGAAAACAAATGTTATTGGGGAGTTTCCGATACCATCGACAGGATAGGAAATAATGCGATTTCTTGGTGTGAGTGGGTTTTACCAGAAATTTGTACCAAATTTTAGCAGTGTGGTCACTCCACTGACAGACTTGCTCAAGAAGCGTAACAATTTCCTGTGGACAGCGAAGTGTCAACAGGCATTTGACGGCCTAAAGGCAGTGTTAACCACTGCTCTTGTGTTAGCCATCCCAAGTTACACAAAACCATTCAAAGTGGCGCTTGATGCGAGTGATGTGGGTGTAGGTGCGGTGCTTCTACAAGACGACGACGAAGGGCTAGAGCGGCCTATTGGTTATTTTTCAAAGAAATTGAATTCTCACCAGAAAAAGTATTCCACGATTGAGAAGGAGACTTTGAGTTTGGAGCTGGCTTTGCAACATTTTCACATTTTTGTGACCAGCAATCCGTCTGACACCATTATATATACTGATCATAATCCGTTGATGTTTTTGGAGCGATTCCGTAATAACTGTTTCACTGGTGTTTATTGTTACAGCCATTTCATTTAAAAATAGTACATGTGGCAGGACGATAAAACGTGATAGCCGATGCTTTGTCACGAATGTGATGAATGGAAGCAGTTTCAGTTGGAGGAAGAAGAACGAAAAAAAAATGGACTATATTATTATACCTGTTTGCGTGTGTCGTTTTTTGAAACAAAAAAGTATATTTACTGTGTGAATTTGTTAAAGGATAGTGAAAAGGTGAAAAATGAAACCATCCTGGAGTTGATGGTTTATTTTTTTTTCTTGGGGGGGGCGGGGGGGGGGGGAAGTTTCATGTGGGAGTACCTTTAAGAAATGGGTGTTTAAGAAATGTACCTTTAAGTAATGGGTGTGTATCAGTGATGTCAGAGTGTGGGTGGAGCTGGGCTGTCTGTCAGCTTTTTACTTTCGTTTTAGGCTGTTTGCTGCAGGGTGTGTTTTAGTTTCATTTTCAGTGTTGGAGCTGAAGCCAGACAAAGCATGCGTACTGTTGATCTCTCTGCCATGAAAAGACTATCTCTTGATCATTTGGTGAATTCAGAATTATAAATGTTCTCAGCAGTGAATGTAAACCTAATGTGCTTCTTTTAAAAGTGTTTCTTTTGACTTCTGGATGTTGTTTGCGAAGTTATTAAGGATTACTTAGTGTTGTATTCTTTGGGGGTTGTATTTGAATTGATGGTTGCTGAGATTTTCACTGTATGTTTTAAAAAGGTTAACTTGAGTTCATAGAATAAACATTGTTTTGCTTTAAAAAATACTTTTCCATTCCTGCTGTACCACACCTGTAGAGTGGGCCGTGTGCTTCCCATACCACAATCTAGTAAAAGTTGTGGGTCAGGTAAACACCATGATACACTTTGGGGTTCTCTAAACCCTGACCCATAACACTCTAATCCTCTGACCTGCCAGCCATCTCTTTTGTAATTATGTTCTTTTACTTTAAATTTGATACAGGGCGAGATTTTCCCAGAAATCGGCAAATGCTGATGGCAGGTGGGAAAAGCGGTGTTTAGTCTGCCAATGGCAATGGCAGCTTTCCCCGTTATCTCGTACAACACTTAGTGCTAAACGTTTCCTACCACGCGGTCCATGCCGTAACGCTGGCAGGGTCATCTGATTCACCCGCCCTGCCGTCACCTCAGTGCTGCAATCATCGGGGTGCCACATTTAAAGGCCGCCCAGCACACGCCAGCCACACCTTGTAGTTTGCCGGGAAGTGATGGCTGTCAAGAAATCCAGAACCAAGTTCGGAAATGCCTTCCTGGAGAGACACTTGGATGCAGTCGAGGCCCGACGTGATGTTCTCTACCTGCGCATATGAAGAAAACCAACCAGCAAGGTTACCAATGCAAATTAGTAGATGATGGCAGTGGACATGAGCGCCAATGTCCCGCGGAAGAGGGTGAACGATCTCCTCCATTTTGACAGGGTAGGTCACTCTTCTCATTACTCTCTACTCTCACACATCCATCACACATTCACAGGGATCTCATCCACTGCCAGCTCAAGGGACATCCCCACTCGCTCTCCCACACACATCTCCACCTCCACTGTGGGTCATGGCCTCATCACATTGCTGGTTGCACTCACCACCTACACATGGTTGGCATCCTTACCATCTGTCTTTGGCATACATCCTGCTAACACTCTCTTCATTTGTCTTTATGCAGAAAAAGTTGGCACACAAGAAGGAGAGATTCCAGATGGGTGGAGGGATGTCAGAGCTGAAGGTCCTCACAGACATTGAGAATAGAACCATCCAGATGGCTGGGGAGGACGTTGACCTTTCCTGTGCTGATGGTGGGGTTGTCAGTAATACAGCAAGTGAGGATCCAACACTGCAACATCCATCAGGCAACAGTGCGGTGAGTCATGTCCTCGGTTTCTCAGGCCCTGCCATGTACTAATCAATGCTCATTTCTGTCACAGGCAAATTTGGGAAGCAGCCCAGCGAATCCACCAGCCCTTCACTCCATTCCCCAGGAGCAGTGCTGAGGAGGGAATCACAGATCCCGATAGAGAGGAACCGTTACAGCACTCATCCATACCCTTCACCAGTGCAGAGGCACACCTCGATGGGACCTAGTTATAGAGGAGCCTCTGGGTCACAATCTGATGGGTACATCACAATGTCCGATCCAGGCGGAGGCAGGGACATCCCAATGTGCCGGCACTCAGAGGATTGCTGGAGGCCAGGGATCTGCTGAGACCCAGTCAGCTGACGCGACTCTGAACTCAGACATGCTTCAGCTGCTGGAGCTCTAAAGATAATCTCGGGAAAATCAGGAAGCGATGTCTAGTACACTCTCGGATTGAAAGGCTGCATGGATGACCCTGTCTCCTTATGTATGGGGTGACTGTGCTGACAATGCAACGCAATGAGGTCAACACTTCTAGGGTGCAAGAGACCTTGGTGCAAGACTTTTGTCCTGCACTGCTGCAGGACATGCGCTCCAAGGCACTGGCTGGGATCCAAGAGTGCCAAAGCCAGAAGATAGCCAGGCTTCTCGAGCTCACTCCAGCTGCCCCTCTATCCCAAGCAGGAAGCCAGGAGCCCTCGGGCACCTTCAGGGAGGAGGATCAGCTGGTGCACATGCTGGGGCCAACTACCCAAGTGACTCTGGGAGTGTTTGACATATCTAAATGCCCTCTTCCTGTGACCGGTTCAGCTCCATCTCCATAGGCCGAGGAGGGTGGAACAGTCATACAGCAGGACCCCGAAAGAAGGCCAGCAGTCTGCAGTTCTTTGACCTCCAGAGGATACCTGCCAAGGTTAAAACAGACAACAGGGTGGCAGACAGCAGGCTGCCTCCACCTCCACTGTGCATGTTGGAGATGCACCAAGACGTAGCGGTAGGTTTAGAAAGGTTAAGACGCTATAATTGCACAGTGTGGACATGGGTGTTAAGCATTTGCACATAGCATTTACCTCTGTAAATAAACTCTCACTTTCTATGGCTCCTTTTTCCAATGTGCTCTGTTGCAGTAGTCCCGACCTGAAAACTGAATTCCTGCACGAGAAAAACAACGGGGTGCTCAGTCCAGTGCTCCTCCATGTTCCAGCACATTGACGGCCTCCACTCTCAGTGAGGCATACCTGCTCCTCTAGGGAATGAGACTGTTTCTCAATGTAAAGAGCTAGCCTCACTCACTCCAGTCATTGACAATGTGTGCTCTTTGCACCTTTGAGGTACAGCTGGTCCCCCATCCCATCTGCTTCAGCCTTCGGTGACACTGAACCGCACGGGTTCAGCTGCCAAAGGATGCCGTACGATCAGGAGAGGTGAAGCTTTCTCTGCTATATCACGATGATATGACCCTGGTCATTGCGAGCAAGTGAGCTGCCATCAGCCAGACAGGAGTCAGACATTCACAGAAGCTCTGTGAGGATCTATGCACTGTCGCAACTGCAAGTCATCATCATCTTCTTGGATTGTAGGGACTATGGGTAACCACTGCATCTCCATGACATGACCCTTGTAACAGAGTGTGCACTGCCATCAGTCAGGTGGGAGAGCAATGCTCACAGAAACCATGTGAAGGTAATGGGATATCTTTACTAGATGTCCTCATCGCCCTCCATGAATCTAACAGCAATGAGCGCATCCCGAGCTTGTCTGCTTGATCTGGACATCACCATTGCCTCATGGTCGACATCCTCTCCCTCAAGGACCTCCTTGGCATGTAACTTCAACACCCTCCTCATAAGAGGAAACATGCCACTCCTCCATCCTCCTCATGCAGTTTCTACCCCTGTTGCGGCACCAGATTGCATAGGATCCAGCAAGCAACCATGATGCATGATACCCTCTGCAGAGTGTATTGCAGAGCTCCACAAGACCGCTCCAGGAACCAGAACATTGGGCTGGATTCTCAGTGTTCGGCAATCGGGCGGAGAATGAACTTCTGCAGCAAAATCAGGGCCGGCACTGGTTTGACGCCGATCCGCCATGCTCTGCCTCCTCCAAACTGGCATAATCGTGAAGTGCGCTGCGTGCCGTTTCAATGCCATTGGCGCATCACCACATGCGATTCTCCCTCCCCCCCCCCCCCCGCCAATGGGCGAGTTCCCGGCGGTGCGGGACACGTGTGGTCCCAGCGATTGGGAACCCGGCGTGCCGACTGCGGACTGTGTCAAGCTCCGCCACACTCCGCTGGGATCCGTGCCACTGGCTGGGCGGTACTGGTGGGGGGTGGGCTGTGGGGTCACGGTTTGCGGGTTAGATTACATGCACAGCCGGCGCCATGTTGTACGGCACAACCGCAGTAGGCCATTTTCTGCGTTTCACATGGCACAGGTGCTAGCCCCTCACCGGTACCAGAATCGGTGAGGGGTTCACGCTGATTTGCCAGTCATGAAACACAACAGGGCCCACACTGGCGTCTGCACTTAGCCACTGAAATGGAGAATGCAGCCCCTTATCTTCAGCATCCCTAGAGAAACTGGTATGGTTTGCTCCAGTAAAGTGCAAATTGCAGCATGAGCCTCATTGTATCTTGTCTCAGCTGTACTCTGTGGCCTCCACACAAGTGTCATCAGTCACGTCCTCAGTGAGTAGCCCTTCTCCCTGAGGAGCCAACCCTGTAACCCCTGGGGACACTCAAACATGTCAAGGAACTGGGTGGTTCAGAATGTAGAAGTCATGGACATGGGCAGCACAAGTGGATAGTACTGTGGCTTCACAGTGCCAGGGTCCCAGGTTCGATTCCCCGCTGGGTCACTGTCTGTGTGTCTGCACGTTCTCCCTGTGTCTGCGTGGGTTTCCTCCGGGGGCTCCGGTTTCCTCCCACAGTCCAAAGACGTGAAAGTTAGGTGGATTGGCCATGATAAATTGCCCTTAGTGACCAAAAAGATTAGGAGGGCTATTGGGTTACAGGGATAGGGTGGAAATGAGGGCTTAAGTGGGTCAGTGCAGTCTCGATGGGCCAAATGGCCTCCTTCTGCACTGTCTGTTCTATGTCTATGTTCATGTCCCTGGGAATCGAGTACACACTTTGATGATGCACTTGGTGTGGTCACAGACCAGTTGAACATCCAGCGAGCGGAAGCAATCAGGGTTCACATAGTTCACTTCTTGATGCCCTGGAGATCTGAGTGCTATGTAAGTGCAGTTAATGGCACCCTCTACCTGTGGAAAGTCAGAGATTTGTGTGAAGCACATTGCTCTTGCATCTTGACTTGCCTGATCCGCTCAAAATGGACAAAGTTGTGTCCTTGTAAAGATTGCGTCTGGCAACGCTTGGATGCACTTGTGTGTGGAGGCTTGCAAGATCCACAAGCGGTCACGTGTGGAGCCTTGGAAGGAGCCAGTGGTGTACAATTGAGTGGCACTGTAACTTTCAGCGACACTGGCAGTGGATGCCCTCCAAGTATTCATGGCACCAAATCCTGTAGAAGGTGACAGATGTGACAAACCAGTTCCCTGGACATGCAAAGTCTTTGATGACACTGATTCTCGGACATCTGCAGATTTGTTAGGTGTTGTCTGTAGACCCTGAGTCTAGTGAGGCACCTCTGAGCGACCGCTCTCTGGTGTTAACCCTCTATGTGTGGAGCAGGATTCTCCGCCTCTTCCTTTTATTAGCGCCACCAATGACGTCTTCTTCTTCTGTAAGAAAGAAGAATGACAGCAAGATGACCAGGCTGCATGTTCTGTATGTTCTCCTTACTGCAGTGTCCTGATGGTTAGCTTCTGTCTCTTAAAGAGCACTTTTCACCTCTTTGTTGTCTGAAGCTGCCTCTAAAAACTCATGTCCTGCTAATCACATTGATGCCCAGTCCTTCATTCGCATATTGGTTGGGCAAGACCCCACACCTGACTGGCCACAGCTTTGTCCACTCCACTGTATTTGTCCACTCTCGTCTGAAGAGCTGGCATTGCTTTAAAGTTCACTTCAAGCCTTACGCTCAACCTGATCTCTGTGGGGCACTTGTAAATATGCACCTTAAGCAGATAGCCAAGGATCAGGAGCGCACTCTTTGGGCAGTGTGGTATTGTCAACTATCTGAGGGGGCATTGTTGTTTCCCAGTCAGCCAATGGAACACCATGGAAGTCAATGATTTTGGAAGATTCCTGCGGCCTAATGTTGTAGGTCACTGAACTGGTAAACCACAAACCGGGAGCAATGATCTGGGGTTCCAGGTTTGAATCCCACCAAGGTAATAGTTAGATTTGAATTTAAATTCTAAAATGAATCTAACATCCCAAAAGCCGCAAAAATCAGTGCTTCAAGGCTTAAATGCTGAGTAGCAATCAGTGGCACTCAGACACATAAGTGATGCTTGAGTGAGCATAATTATGTGACTAGTTAAACTCCAGGTTTGTCAATTAATTTACAGCTGAACGGTCTCAGCTGCAATGGGAAAATGATCATTGACATGTCTTTCCATTAGTCTTGCCCTTATCAATATCCTACCTCCAGAAGCCCCAACTCCCACAGATGTGAATAGAACTGTCAGTCCATGGTGACTGCGCACACATGCAAGATGACTGCCCACACATCCACCGCTCTGCCCTCGGCTTTCCTTCCCTCTGTGATGTGTTTCCAAGAAGCCCGTGTGCCAGCATCAGATGGCAACCTCTGAAAGTGTGCCTTTCACCTTAAGAGTCAATCCCCTTGGTCTCCCCTACGTTAACCCCGATCTCCCTGAGTCAACCCTTGTCCTCCCCTGTGTCAACGCCCTGGTCTCCCACAAGTCAACCCCTTGTATACTGCGATTTCACCCCCTGGTCTCCCCCAAGTCAACCTTTTGATCTCCCGTGAGTAAATCCCTGCCCTCTCCATCTTTGCTGGGATGCCACATGACACCATTTCCCCTGGTTAAGTAGAGGTCTGGGCCCTAAGACATTGAGTGCCTTCTCCAATGAGATCAAGCCCCACCCCCACCGAGCCCCACCGCGAAGGAGACCAATTTCCTCCTGACCCTGCCCATCCTCAACTCACACAAAACAGAAATCCAAATTCTTGCCTTCACTGCCCAGTCTGGTTGCTGCCCAGTAGGGCACTCTCACTCTCAGCCCTGCCTAGTTGGCCTCTGGGCGAGTCTCCCCATTCCCACTGGCCGCTACTCCCTGATTCCCGGAGTCATGCTGCCGGCGCTTGCCTGGCCCTCGAAAGCACCTCCAGACTGCTTCCTCACCTCTGCACTCGCTCCAGTGGACAGGCCTCGAGCCTCAACCCCCAACAACCATATGTGCTCCTGGTTGACGGCATGCCTGCACCTGCTGACTATCTGGTCTGGTGACCGGAGTCAATCCCCAGATCTCCCCGGGGTCAATCCCCAGATCTCCCCGGGGTCAATCCCCAGATCTCCCCGGGGTCAATCCCCAGATCTCCCCGGGGTCAATCCCCAGATCTCCCCGGGGTCAATCCCCAGATCTCCCCGGGGTCAATCCCCAGATCTCCCCTCAGTCAATCCCCAGATCTCTCCTCAGTCAATCCCCAGATCTCTCCTCAGTCAATCCCCAGATCTCTCCTCAGTCAATCCCCAGATCTCTCCTCAGTCAATCCCCAGATCTCCCCGGGTCAATCCCCAGATCTCCCCGGGTCAATCCCCAGATCTCCTCGGGGTCAATCCCCAGATCTCCCCCGGGTCAATCCCCAGATCTCCCCCGGGTCAATCCCCAGATCTCCCCCGGGGTCAATCCCCAGATCTCCCCGGAGTCAATCCCCAGATCTCCCCGGGGTCAATCCCCAGATCTCCCCGGGGTCAATCCCCAGATCTCCCCTGAGTCAATCCCCTGATATCCTCCGGGTCAATCCCCAGATCTCCCCTGGGCCAACCGCAGATCGCTCCCAGGTTAACCCCTTTGTCTTCCCCGAGTCAACTCCCTAGTCTACTCCCAGTCAACCGTTTCTTGAGTCAATCCCTAATGTCCCCCCCCCGAGGTATCCCCAGTCTCTGCCACGTCAATCCCCTGATCTCCCTCAAGTCAATTCCCTGGTCTCCCGAGTCATTCACTGATCTCCCGAGTCAATCCCTGATCTGCTCAATCAATCCCCTGATCTTCGAGTCAATCCCCTGGTCTCCCCTGAGTAAATCCCCTGATTGCTGATGAATGAATCCCCTGATCTCCGATGAGTCAATCCCCTGATCTTCTGAGTCAATCCCCTGATTTCCCCGAGTTAACCCCAGTTTTCCCTGTCAACCACTGGTCACCCTAATCAACCCCTGTTCTTCCCTGAGAGAATCCCCTGATCTTCCCTGAGTCAATCCACCCCTCCAGTCTCCTCACAGTCAATCCCTAATCTTCCCCCAGCTACCATTCAGTCTTCCCGGTAGCCTGCTGTCTTCCTCCCCGTCTCACCTCAGTAGACCCCCGGTACCCTGATGTCTTCCCCCCAGTACTCTGAAGTCAATCCTCTGGACTCACATGACTAGGCCCCAAACACCCTTCCAGTGGTATCCCAGTTTCCTCAGATATTCCCCAACTATGGCCAGATACCCTTTCAGTGATAACCCAGTCTCCACTCCGTATCCTCCGACTAGGCCTGAGGTACCCTTCAAGTGTTACCCAGGTTCCACTCCAGTGTTAGCCCGATCTCCCTCGAGTCAAAGGCTGATCAGCCCCAGTCAGGACTGGTACGCCTGAATCAGGTCCCTTAATACATGGAGTCGCTCAGTGATTGGTGTGCTCACTTCCGAGCTCCGGTTGGAAAGGTGCTTGCCAGGTGCAAGTCGTTTGGAGCCTTTCTAATATCATACCACCTGGTGGATGTTTTATGGGGGAAGGGCAGGATATGTGGCAAATGTATTATAATGAGGTTCCTGATGTTAATTGGCAGGAAACATGGCCCACCACTGATCGGGGAGGGGACAATTGCGGCAAGCTCTCACAATGACATAAATCATGATTGTGGCCTTCTCGGGATGTTTCCTGCTCCCATCCTGGAACCTGCCTGATGTTAATGGGAGCAGAAAATCCTGGCCACTTGTCAGGAACTTTTTCAGTTAACATGGGTGGTGAGTCCGCCTCGTGGAATCTTTCTTTCTTTTTGGAAAGTATCTGTTCTGTGTATTCTGAAATATCCCTTACATTTCTGCATCTCCATCGACCTAACTCAACCTAAATTGCCAATTCCCTTTCGCTAGCTCTGCTTTCATCCCCTGATAATTGTCCTTATTTAAATTTAAAATACTTGTTTTAGACCCACTCTTCTCTCTCTCCAACTTGGGGCGGCACGGTGGCACAGTGGTTAGCACTGCTGCCTACGGCGCTGAGGAGCCAGGTTCGATCCCGGCCCTGGGTCACTCTGTTGGAATTTGCATATTCTCCTCATGTCTGCACGTGTTTCACCCCCAGAGCCCAAAGGTGTGCAGATTAGGTAGATTGGCCACGCTAAATTGTCTTTTAATTGGAAAAAATAATTGGGCACTTAAAATGTTTTTTTTTTCTTTTTAATTCTCTCTCTCAGACGAAAAGTAACATTTAACCATATTATGGTCAATGTTACCTAGGGGCGCCTTGACTATGAGGCCATCAATGAATCCTAGCTCATTGTACAATACCAAGCCTAGAATAACCTGCTCCCTGATTTGTTTCAGAACATCTGGATCCAAGAAATTATCCAGAAAATATTTTATGAACTTTCATCCAGGCTACCTTTGCTCATTTGATTTTTCCAATCTGTTTGGAGATTAAAATCCCCCGTGGTAATTGGCATATCTTTATGACAAGCTTCCGTTATTTCTTTTTTGATACCCTTTCCTACCGTGTAATTTCTGTTACGGGGGGGACCTGTACGTCACTCCCACAAGTGACTCCTCGCCTTCATCCTCATCTCTACCCAAGTCGTTTCTGTATCCTGGTTTTCTGAATTTAGGTAATCCCTCTCTATCGTGCTATCATCGTCTTTTATTAACAGAGCCACCCTCCTCCATTTTGTAGCTTCTTATCCTTCCTAAAAGTTACACCCTTCAATATTCAGGTCATGATGCATGCCATCCTAGAGCCATGTCTCTGCAATAGCTATTCGACCATACTTAATAATCTCAATTTGCAGTTGATCCGCTTTGTTTCAAATGCTACATGCATTCACTTACAGAGCCTTAAATGTGTCCTTGTATTATTGTGTAGCATCTCGTCTTACCTGTTGATTTACTGTGAGATTTGTTTTCTCTTTCGCTTCTTTTCACGGCCTGTTTATCCTTTCCTACATTAATAACGTCTCTCTCTCTTCCCTTGTCTTTACTCTTTGATAAACTGCATCTTCCCACATTTGTCCCTTTGCCCCCACTCTTTACTTTAAAACCCTCTTTACTTCCCTAATTGTGTTTGGTCACAAGAACACTGACCCCAGCACAGTTCAGGTAGAGACCATCACAACGGTACAGCCCCCACTTTTCCCAGTTAATGCCAGTGCCCCACAAACTGGAATGCACTTCCTCTACGCCAGGTTTTGAGCCATGCATTCATCTCTTTAATTTTATGTACCCTATGCCAATTTGCACATTGCTCAGGTAATAATCCAAAAATAAAAAAATAAAAATTCAATGAACTCTCGTCCAACACTTTCTGTGGTCGAGAGTTCCAAAGATGCACAACCCTCTGAGAGAAAAAAAATTCTCTTGGTCTCTACCCCAAAATGGCACCCACTAATTTTTAAAACAGTTGAACAGTGCAATATTCTATCATATTACGGTTACTATTTTCCAAAAGCTCCTTTACAGCAAGGTAATTAATTGGCCTTTTCTCATTACACGACACTAAATCCAGAATAGCTTAATCCCTAGTTGGATCCTCAATATACTGCTATCTCATACACATTCCAGGAATTCCTCCTCCACACCATTAGTGTTGATTTGGTTACCCCAGTCCGTATGCCAGTTGAACTCTCCTATTATTACTGCATTACCAACATTACATGCATCTGTAATTGATCTGATTTATACCATGCCCAACATTACCAGCACAGATTGGTGGCCTATAAATAACACCCGCCAATGTTTGCTGTCCCTTGCCATTTCCTAGCTCCACTCAAATTGATTCCCCATCTTGGTCCTTCAATCCTCTCTCATTAATGTACTGATGTTGTCTTTTATTAAGAGGGTTACCCCACCTATTTTCTCTTTTTGCCTATCCTTCCTAAAGGTGGCAAATCGTTGGATATTCATTTTCCAATTTTGGTCACTTTGTAGCTATGTTTCCATGATAGCAATTAAATCATATTCATTTATCTTGATTTGTGTATTCAAATCATCAACCTTTTTGCAAATGCTACGTGTTTTCAGGCAGATTGCCTTTAACTCTTGTTAGGATACCAGACCAGGCCCCGATTTATGTTAGGATACTGGATTAGATACCACAACAATCTTTTAATTTGTAAAATTTGAGAGGAAAGAATACATCACCTCAGGAGTGATGAATCTGACCAATAGATATCTTTTATGTTAAAACAAACTTTAATTTAAACACAAAATTAACTACATTAACACCAAAGAAATAGCTTTAAAATTAACAGTTAAACCGTTCTTAAATAAAAGGAAAAAACTTGAACTTACCAACTACAATTGCCACTAATTCCAATCAAGAAACCCAATACAATGTTCAAATGCCACTTATAAATAAAGATAAAAAAACAGGTCACTTGTTTATCTGTGCAGACCTTTGGAGAGAGAGACCCTTTCAGGAACAACCTGAAAAATACTTTGTCTGGTCAGACCCTTCTGCTCAATCTAAAAGCATTTGGCAAAACTGCAAACTACAGACATACCTGGCTTCTCCCATTAATTACATGATCTATATCCCACTAAGATATCCCATCATCTTGCTTAGCTAGGACTAAGTACAATCCCTCATAAAGTGTTTATTCTCCAGGAAATCTCCAGCAATGTAAAACAATATTCCAATAGCCATTTCTCTGTAAACAAGTAAATGGTTAAAATCAATCATGATCGCACATTTTACATCTCCTTATTTGCAGCTTTAGTAGACACACTGCTTGTATGTATTTTAAACCAGGGTTTTAAATAACTTTACTGCCACAGATAGGAAATATAATATACAATAATTTCTACATTCATGACACTCTGCCTTTTTGAAATTATTCTCTATTCTGATCCTATTTGATGCTTGCCTATGTTTTGTTTGTCTGTTGTTTTTGCTTCTTACTTTTTTACTTCCTTTAACCAGTTTTGTTTCCCTCAAATCTGAACTCCATCTCAGATTCCCATCCTCTGCCAATCTAGTTTAAACCTACCCCAACAACACTAGCACATCTCCCTGTGAGGATATTAGTCCCAGTCCTGCTACTATGCAACCTGTTTATCTTGTACAGATCCCGCCTTCCCCAGAACTGGTCCCAATGCATCAGAACTCTGATGTCCTCCCTTTTACAATAGTTCTATTTCTATGCTCACTAGCATGTGGAACTGAGAGTAATCCTGAGATTACTGTTTTAGAGGTCCCGCTTTCCAATCTCATTCCTAGCTCCCTGAAATCTGCTTTCAGGATTCACCTTTCTAAGTCATTGGTGCTGACGTGGACCACGGCTTCTGGGTGTTCACCCACTCCCATAAAAATGTTCTGCAGCTGCTGCATGTCATCCTTGACCCTGGCACCAGGGAGGTGACATATTATCCTGGAGTCACAACTATGCCCACAGAAATGCCTCTCTGTTCTTCTAATTACTGTGTCCTCTGTCAATATTGCTCTTCCCCTCTTCACCGTCCCCGACTGCACAGCTGAGCAGTTCAGAAACCTGGAGCTCAGGTTTCTGCAGTTGTAACACTTCCTGCACATGTGGTTGTCTAGGTCACCAGTAGCATCCATTACTTCCCACATACTACAAGACACACATTCCACCAAGCTACCCTGTCACATCTTAACTTTACTTCAGGTAAGTTAACTTTATTTTACTTTGGCTCACTTATATTAAGGTTTGGCCTTAACTTAATAAACATTACAAGTATTGATAAACCTTACTAGTGATAAATCTGACTAACAGTTAACACAATTCACTAGTTGTAATAAACCTTACTGAAAGGAGGGATCATTACCTTCCCTAAAGGGCGTTAGATAGTTTTACAACAATCAATGGTAGTTTCATGGTTCCCATGACTGAGACTAACTTAATATTCCAGATGTATTAATTAATTTAATTCAGTGAGCCTCTGTTCCCAGAATTACCATTACACTAAAATAAAAATAATCTTTATTGTCACAAGTAGGCTTATATTAACATTGCAATGAAGTTACTGTGAAAAGCCCCTAGTTTCCACATTCAGGCACCTGTTCGGGTACACCGAGGGAGAATTTAGAATTCTCAGCTGGTACGGGAATTGAACCCGCGCTGCTGGCCTTGTTCTGCATCACAAACCAGCTGTCTAGCCCACTGAGCTAAACCAGTACACTTCTGTAGTAAGTTATGATATATTACTGAATGTAGTATATGTTACTCAATACTGCTGTTGATGAGGTTTTCTGAACCTTGATGAAAAAGACACAAAGTCGTCCAGTAGTAATAAAAGATTTATTGAGTAACTAAAACAATAATTTTGTGAGTTCTTTACTTTAATATTAATACTAGCAATAAGGTTAACAGGATCTAAATACAGTAACTATGTTTAACTACACTAAAACTCTTGAGCTTATCGATACTCCTGCTCTCTCGTCACAGTACACCCAAAAGAGAGAGCAGGAGTATAGATTAGCTCAAATTGTTGGTGTAGTTAAACATAGTTACTGTATTTCGATCTTGTTAACCTTATTGCCATCCTAAGCCAAGCTGATACCCAGAGTCATAAGTTGCTCAGAGTTGCAGCTGTGTCATGTACAGTCATTTTTGTCAATTGACAAAAGCTACTGAAAGAGGATTCTGGCCTATTTATTATTTGGCCATGGGAGGCGGGATCCTGCGGACAAGGCTGACATTTATTACCCAAGTTTAATTGCGCTTAAGAAAGTGGCAGTGAGCTGCCTTCTTGAAACACCCCAGTGCAGGAGGTGTCAGTCCACCCACAGTGCTGTTAGGGAGCGAATTGCAGGATTTTGACCCTGTGACAGTGAATTGCCAAAGTGGGATAGTGTGTGTGACAGGTGCTCCCTGTCCTTCGAGATGGTAATTGACAGGGGTTTGGAAGATGCTGTTGAAGGAGCCTTGGCGAGTGGCTGCAGTTTACCTTTATGATAGTCCACTGCTGCCACTTTGCCAGGAGTGCTTTCATAGCCTGAACCTTTTGGATGGCAGGGTTTCGTTTTTGCCAACTCTGCCCTACAGCCGTTTCATGCTCGAATGAGTGTTACGTGGCTGCAGGCAGGACTTTGGCCCTCATTCCGGAGGAAGCCCCGGCTTGGAGAGCTGCCAGCTAATCTGAATGGCCGTCAGTTCTCCAGTCTTTGCACCAACAGCGCTGCAATGGACAGGCAAGAAAACTCGGTCCGGGCACCAGCAGCCCAGGTCCGGGCACCAGAGGCCTAGGTCCAGGCAGCAGAGGCCCAGGTCCAGTCAGCAGAGGCCCAGGCCCGGGCAGCCGAAGCCCAGGCCCGGGCAGCAGAGGCCCAGGCCCGGGCAGCAGAGGCCCAGGCCCGGGCAGCAGAGTCCCAGGCCCGGGCACCAGAGGCCCAGGTCCGGGCACCAGAGGCCCAGGTCCGGGCAGCAGAGGCCCAAGTCCGGGCACCAGAGGCCCAGGTAAGTCCAACGGGTCAGAGGATGGGAAAGATAGGGAGGACCTAGGTACGAAGGGGGCAATTGTGTTATTGGGGGAGAGGACAGCAGGGAGGGAAGGGCAAGAGGTCCTGAGGCCATGAAACATTAATGACGAGGGGTGGGGGAGAGACATGGTATGCCTGACTTCAGAAGGGAGTTTCTGATGGAGGCATTAACCCCCTCCCCACCTGAGAAGCAACTCTATTATTTTTCGGGCTTCCCGCATGAAAGCTCAATTTCCCCACAAGCCTAGAAATTGATGCCGGGTGGGAAATGGACCTGAAGTCGGCAATAATTGGCCACGTCGGTGCGTAGACTGGGGAAAGGATGTGCTTCACTTCTGAGGCCTTGCATGTCCCAGTATAAAATCTGCATGTGGCTGGGGCGGGCGTGAACGCAGAGGGAGTCCCGTCCGTTCAATTTCACGGTCTCCCTACCCCCTCCCCGCAACACAACACCTCCACCACCACCTACCCCCCCCACCCGCCCCCCCCCCCTCCTCAGTGCCACCCCCCTGCCGAAACCTGCTGGTGGTGGAGTGTCAAACCCTGGCACATGGTTAAGCCAGTGGATGGGGGACTGATGGGAATTAACACTGAATGGTATATACAGTAAATTTGATGATGACAATTTGTGCTGGGAATTGTGGATTTGAGCACATTGCCTGGTGAAATCAAATCCTTTCAGTTGGTTTCTTCCCTCGGCTTTGAATGCAACATTATCAAAAACTGCAAAGTAAACATTCTCTGTAGATCCAAGGTTGGTTGTGTTGTGAATCTTTAATTGTTTTCGCTCTATTTTCTAAAGGCTAGTTAAATGTTGTGGTCGTCACCACTGTTGTATATATCACTTACGAGATGTAATACGGTACTACAGGTACGGGGGTAGATCCCTGCCTGCTGGCTCCGCCCAGTAGGTGGAGTATAAATGTGTGTGCACTCCGAGCTGCAGCCTTTTCGGCAGCAGCTGCAGGAGGCTACACATCTCTGCTTAATAAAGCCTCGATTACACTCTACTCTCGTCTCGTCGTAATTGATCAATTTATTAAGCAGATGGGCCTCCGTATCAAGCCGGATCGCCTGCAGACGGCACAGAAGCTCCAGATCCTGTATACGCGGCTGAGCTCCGATATCTTTCCTCTCATCCGGGACGCGCCTACGTACGCTGAGGCCACGGCGCTACTGAAAGAGAACTAAACTCAGCTGACCAAGAAGCTCTACACCAGGCACCTCCTGTCCACGCGGCATCAACTCCCCGGTGAGTCTGTGGAAGATTTCTGGTGTGCCCTGCACGCCCTGGTGAGGGACTGCAATTGCCAGGCCGTTTTGGCCATTGAACATTCCAAACTCCTAATTAGGGATGCTTTCGTTACGGGCATAGGGTCGGCGTACATCCGACAGCGCCTCTTAGAAGGGACTACTCTCGACCTCGCGACGACCAAGAAACTCGCGATCTCACTAACGGTCGCCTCCCGTAATGTACAAGCGTACGCCCCCGACCGCACGGCACCCCTCTCCTGGACATCGTGGACCCCACCAGCGACCGCCCCCAGCCAACCCCGGGGGACCCAAGTGCTACTTCTGCGGACAGACAAAGCACCCCTGGCAGCGCTGCCCGGCGCGGAGCGCACTCTGCAAGGCCTGCCGGAAGAAAGGACATTTCGCTGCTGTGTGCCAGGCCCGCTCAATCGCCGCTGTAACCAGGCCCATTGTTCCTGCACCCCACGTGCGACCCATGGATGCCGCCATTTTCGCCCCCGCAACCCACGTGCGGCCCGTGGGCGCCGCCATCTTCCTCGCCTCAGACCACGTGCGGCCCATGGGCGCCACCATCATTCTTGCCTCAATACACGTGCGGCCCGTGGGTGCTGCCATCTTCCCCCCATCAGGCCTTGTGCGGCCCGTGGGCGCCGCCATCTTTAACGCCGCCCGCCACGTGCTGCGCCGTCATCTTTCCCGCCTCAGGACCCCTGCCCGTTGGGCACCTCATCGGGCTGCTCATCGCCTGCCAACCAGCCATGGGCCTTCCAACACCAGCTACAGCTCGCCTCCATTACGATCGACCAGTCCCGGCCGCACAACCTCACAACCGCGTCGCCGACGGTAAAGGTCGATGGGCACAAGACGTCATGCCTTCTTGACTCCGGGACCACAGAGAGCTTCATCCACCCCGATACGGTAAGACGCTGCTCCCTCGCAGTACACCCCATTAGCCAGAGAATCTCCCTGGCCTCCAGATCCCACTCTGTGGAGATCGGGGGTATTGCATCGCCACCCTTACCATTCAGGGCGTAGAGTTCAGCGGCTTCCGGCTCTACGTCCTCCCCAACCACTGCGCTGCCTTGCTACTCGGCCTGGACTTCCAGTGCAACCTCCAAAGTCTAACCCTGAAATTCGGCGAGCCCCTACCACCCTTTACTGTATGCGGCCTCACGACCCTTAAGATCGAACCGCCTTCTCGGTTTGCAAACCTCACCCGGGATTGCAAACCCGTCGCCACCAGGAGCAGACGATACAGTGCCCATGACAGGACCTTCATCAGGTCCGAGGTCCAGCGAAGGCATTATCGAGGCCAGCAACAGCCCCTGGAGAGCCTAAGTGGTAGTTGTGAAAACTGGGGAGAAAAACAGTTTGGTCGTTGACTACAGTCAGACCATCAATAGGTACACGCAGCTCGACGCGTACCCCCTCCCACGCATATCTGATATGGTCAATCAGATTGCACAGTACCAGGTCTTCTCGACAGTGGATCTGAAATCTGCCTATCACCAGCTTCCCATTCGCGAGGCGGACCGCGTTTGAAGCGGACGGCCGCCTTTACCAGTTCCTTAGGGTTCCCTTCGGCGTCACTAATGGGGTCTCGGTCTTCCAACGGGAGATGGACTAAATGGTTGACCGGTACGGACTGCGGGCCACCTTCCCATCCCTGGATAACGTCACCATCTGCGGCCACGACCAGCAGGACCACGAGGCTAACCTTTCCAAATTCCTCCACACCGCCAAACTCCTCAACCTAACGTACAATAAGGAGAAGTGTGTGTTCAGCACGAACCGCTTAGCCATCCTCGGCTATGTGGTGCAAAATGGAGTTCTAGGGCCCGACCCCGATTGCATGTGCCCCCTCATGGAACTCCCCCTCCCCCACTGCCCCAAGGCTCTCAAACGATACCTGTGGTTCTTCTCATACTACGCCCAGTGGGTCCCTAACTTTGCGGACAAGGCCCGCCCACTCATTCACTCCACCGGTTTCCCACTGACGGCCGAGGCCAACCAGGCCTTCAACCGTATCAAGGCCGACATCGCCAAGGCCGCGATGTACGTGGTCAACGAGACGCGCCCCTTCCAAGTCGGGAGTGATGCATCAGACGTCGCTCTGGCCACCACCCTCAACCAGGCAGGCAGGCCCATGGCATTCTTTTCCTGCACCCTTCATGCCTCTGAAATTCGACACTCATCCATCGAAAGGAGGCCCAAGCGATCATTGAAGCTGTGCGGCATTGGAGGCATTACCTGGCCGGCAGCAGATTCACTCTCCTCACTAACGGTCAGTTGCCTTCATGTTTAACAACACACAGCGGGGCAAGATCAAAAATGATAAAATCTTGAGGTGGAGGATCGAGCTCCCCACCTATAATTACGAGATTTTGTATCGCCCCGGTAAGCTCAACAAGCCCCCCGATGCCCTATCCCGAGGTACATGTGCCAGCGCACAAGTGGACTGACTCCGGACCCTACACGACGCTTTCTGTCACCCAGGGGTCACCCGGTTCTTTCACTTCATAAAGGTCCGCAATCTGCGCCCTACTCCATTGAGGAGGTCAGGGCTATCACCAGAGACTGCCAGGTCTGCGCGGACTGCAAACCGCACTTCTACTGGCCAGACCGTGCGCATCTAGTGAAGGCTTTTTGAACGCCTCAGCTTGGATTTCAAAGGGCCCCTCCCCTCCACCGACCGAAACATGTACTTCCTTAACGTGGTCGATGAATACTCCAGATTCTCCTTCTCCGTCCCATGCCCCGATATGATGTCTGCCACCGTCATCACATCACTCAATACCATCTTGGCACTGTTCGGTTTCCCCACCTACATTCACAGCGACCAGGGATCCTCCTTTATGAGTGATGAGCTGCGCCAGTACCTGCTCAGCAAGGGCATCGCCTGGAGCAGGACGACCAACTACAATCCCCGGGGAAACGGAGCGATGGAGCGGGAGAATGGGACTGTCCGGAAGGCCGTCCAGCTGGCCCTAAGGTCCAAAAGTCCCCCGGTCTCCCGCTGGCAGGAGGTCCTCCCCGATGCTCTTCACTCCATCCGATTGCTAGTTTGCGTGGCGACTAATGCAACCCCCCATGAACGTCTCCGTGCCTTCCCCAGGAAGTCCACCTCTGGGGATTCGCTCCCAACGTGGCTGGCAGCTCCACGGCCCGTTCTCCTCCGCAAGCACGTGCGGCTCCACAAGGCGGACCCGTTGGTCGAGAGGGTACAGCTACTACATGCAGTACGCCTACGTGGCGTACCCCAACGGCCGCCAAGACACAGTCTCCCTCAGGGACCTGGCACCCCCCCCCCCTCTGCCCCGGCGCCACCCTTCCTCCCCCCATCACACCTCACCACAGCCCCCGCTCCAGGACGATCCGTCCTCCCCTTGGTCCCACCCGTGGATGAAGATGAGGTCTACACGCTCCCGGAGTCACCGGCGACTGAGCCGACGCCTGCATCACCACCGGGACTGCGGCGCTCACAACGGAGGATCAAGGTACCCAATCGGCTGAATTTGTGAACTTTCCCCAAAATGTTAACCTTAAAATGCATGTAAATAGTTTTCCACCACCCCCGCTGGACTTTTTTTTAAAATCAGCGAGTGAATGTGGTAGTCACCACTGTTGTATATATCACATATGAGATGTAATACGGTAAGGCTCCTGTACTACAGCTACGGGGGTAGACCCCTGTCTGCTGGCTCCGCGCAGTAGGCGGAGTATAAATGTGTGTGCTCACCGAGCTGCAGCCATTTCGGCAGCAGCTGCAGGAGGCTACACATCTCTGCTTAATAAAGCCTCGATTACACACTACTCTTGTCTCATCATAATTGATAGTGCATCAAATGTTTATTTTGATTTCTGGATAAGTGATTGTTCCAGCGTTGAATTTAATTACATGTTGGTGCAGTTTGATTGCAAGACTTGCGATGAGCTGCATGGATTCGCTGTAACACAGCAGCCATCGTTCGACTAGCATTGCAAGCACGGGAGAATTTCTGCACCGACACCTTGACATAACCAAACAATTCTCTGCAGGAAATGGGGGTGAAAGTAAAGAGTTGATTGACAGAGATAAAATCACCAATTGTAACAAAGAGGGCGAGGAAATGAGAAAAAGCAGTGATATTCTGCAGCACCAGAGGAAAAGGACATTTTGAAATATGTGAGATGGTGAAACTTGGGCAGAATTTAGTGCGGATTTGATGACCGGGGCGGATTCAAGTAGGCGTGAGGGTGGGGGAACGCAACAAGGAGAGCAGTGCATGGCTCTGCTGCCAATGAGATCCTTCGCTGTACAATTAATTAGCCCAATGGTGGGAAGGGGGCTCGCTATGCAGGGAGCATGACAAGCAAACCTGTCGGGGCTGTTTGCCAACTCCTCTGGGGTAGGGTGGGGTGGGGGATTGGGGGGTGGGGGGGAAATCATTCATTCAAAGGCACTCATTGCCTGATCGAGGTATCCACATTTGATAGCGTCCAGCTGAAAGCTTCTCCATATCCCTTGCTACCACCCCTCTCCCCTGTAACCTCCTCCGCACAAGCCCCCTCCCATTATCATTCACGGTCCTCGGGTTTGGGTGGGCGTGGTACCTCTGGCTGGCCGACTGATCTCAGCGGGCAGGACTTTATCCCCTAGGGTCCTGGGCAGCCGCCACTGTGCTGTCAAGTGCCTGATTGGTGGTCTCTAAACGAGACAACGTGGGGCTCTCGCCAGGGGCTGGATTCTCCGCCGGTGGGATGCTCCATTTTGCCGACAGCCCGGGGGGCTGCCTCACAATGGGAAACCTCATTGACCGACCGGCGTAACAGAGCGTCCCGCCGGCGGGGTGAAGCAGAAATCGGCAGGATGGAGAATCCAGCCCCATGTCTCCAACTGGTCACCCATGGCCTCCATAATACCCACCTCTCCAGGGGTGGGGAGATATTCTATCTACAGGGGCACTGTCAATTGCAGGAGGAAGAGGACTTATTGTAGTGGGTGGGGAGAGTAGGTACTGTTGGGGGGGGGGGGGGAAAGAGTGGCGTATAACTTTTGTCAAGCTTGGGAAACCAGCGGAAATGAATTAAAATAGAATCACCATGCAAATGAAGTGAGGCAGCCTCATTGGAATACGAAACAAGCAAAAGGCTTCCCATCAGGACATTGGTTGCATGCCCTTCGTAAGTGGGCATGTTCATGGAATAGATTGGGTTCCTCCACCAGACTGTTTTTGCATTTTAACCTCAACTCACCTGTTTTTGGAGCTAAGATCCTGTTTTTGGAGCTAAGATTCAGCCCACACCATCTAAACCAGGAAGTATAAATTTGACAGGACACTTGGCAAAGTAGACAAAAAACTTCAACATGTCACTTTTTCAGCAATACACAAGTTCTACCAAACGATTACTAGACCATTTAATTCATTCTACAATTACAAAGCAAAATGAAAAGAGGAAAAGAAAGATGGGACTAAGAGAGAAAGAGTTAAAAAGGACAGAAATAAAGATTACAACAAAATATTTTAGCTTTGAAAACTCTTCAACAATAATTCAATTCAAAAGAATGTAACTCCAAACATGTAAATTTTAATCCCAGGACCAGCGAGCTTGTTCAGCAGTAATTAAGGCTTCTCATACTGTTAAAATGTACTTACACCTGAATGCATAAGCACTAATAGCATCTTATGTGTTCAGTGGATAAGTAGCTTAACTTCACCCCCCCCCCCCCCCCCAAATGAATTTTGATGCTGAAAGTATTGGCACAATACCAATTGTAATAAGTCCCATCACCAGAATTCCATTTATTTACAAGCCAAGCAACCATTACCATTCAGTCTGCTGTCTACATCAGGAGTGCAGAGGAGCTGACACTCCCCGTTATATACACAGAAAGGGGTTCCCTGATTGGGCCACTAATCAGGGAGCTTGTATTCTAATTGGCCAATCTCAAACACCTGGCCTAAGTCATTACACCAATGGAATGAAGCTTGTGATGACTTAGGGCAAATTTTACAGCAATATCCTGATATCCATGTTTAAATGCTCATGTGCGGACTCCAAATGATGTTGTCTGCTTTGCTCCTTAATACTGTTGAGTGTTACAATCCCAGCCACGGTGTTACTATTGGTCATAGAAACGTTAGGTGGGATTCTCTCAGCCCACGCCAGTTCGGAGAATAGCCGGGCCCGGCACGAATTGCGCGACGCTGCCCCGACGCTGGTCCGCCAATTCTCCGGTCACCGGAGAATTGCCGCTATTGGCTCTGGCGCGGTTGGCGCGGCTGCAGTTGGGGCCGTGGCGATTCTCCACCCAGGATGGGCCGGGTTGGGCCTCCAGAACAAACAGGGTCCCGCCGGCGCCGTTCACATCTGGTCTTACCCGGCGGGACCTCACCATCCAACCTGTCGGGAGTGGCCTGGTTGGGGGGGAGGGGGGTCCGACTCCGGGGAGAGCCTCCACCGTGGCCTGGCCCACAATCAGGGTCTACCGATCGGCGGGCCAACCTGTCCTGGTGGGGGCTTCATTTGCTCCGCGCCTGCCCCTGTAGCCCTACGCCATGTTGCGTTGGGGCCGGCGCGGAGAAGGAGGCTACCGCGCATGCGCACATTCGTGCCGGTCGCAGTGCGCATGCGCAGACCCGCGGCGCCCATTTGACGCCGGTATCGGCAGCTGGTGCGGCATGGGTCGACACTTAGTGGTACGATGACGCCGTCGTTAAACTCTCCAGTTTTTACAATGGTGTCAACACTCTGCCGTCAGATGGGAGAATCCCACCCCCAGAATTTATAGTGCAGAAGGAGGCCATTCGGCCCATCGAGTCTGCACCGGCCCTTGAAAAGAGCACCTTACCTAAGCCCACACCTCCACTCTATCCCCGTAACCCAGTAGCCCCCCCTAACCTTTTTGGACACTAAGGGCAATTTAGCAAGGCCAAGCCACCTAACCTGCACGTCTAAGGGCAATTTAGCAAGGCCAATCCACCTAACCTGTACAGTCACCCAAGCCGGGAATCGAACCTGGGACCCTGGAACTGTGAAGCAACTGTGCTAACCACTGTGCTACTGCGTCGCCCAAAGTCAGATGCTAGGGTGGAACTAGGCTTGATAGATCATAACATTTTGTTTAGAAACATGGAGAGTGGTTTCTGGATCACAGAGTCTACTGATGAACGTTTAACAAAAGAATCAAACATTTAGTAAACAAGAAAAGATGAAGTATATTATACAATTCCTTCACCCCAATATACCTTTGCAGATACACAGATTTTTAAGGTTAACACAAGTTACAATATTTATCTTATATCCTCATGTTCTCAGTAAGTATACAGTCCAGTAAACCAATAGGCAACCTGTGGTCAGACACACCACACTCTGAAACCAAGTGATGGAGTCCACCCCAAACAGATGGCGTGGATCTCTCAGCAATGCCTACCAGACGCTTGTCACACTGGTCTCACAGGAGTTCTGTCGTTCTCATGAGGGTTTCCAATCTCAATGCTCAAAGTACTTGCTTTGGAATCTTCTCCCAAACAAACAACAGCGCTTTCTTCTGGGCATCTTCCACAAAGATTCATCTGCAGGGCATTGATCTGTCTTTCTGATTTTCCTTTCACCTGGATCACCAAGTGCATTCAAGTTTTGCCTCCCGGACTCTCTCTCAGGCATTGAACCAGTGCAACAGAATACCACTGCTTCGCAGTAAGAAGTTACAGACGTTTAAGGGTTTCCATGGATCTCTGGCTTCTCACAGGCCTATTTTGCTTTAAAGTGTGTTTCCTCCTTTGTAACTTTAAACCTAGAGCTTTCCTCTGCTCCTCACTCTTAACTTTACTGAACAGGACCTATTCCAGATTCTTGTTCCTGAACTTAAGTGTTATCCTTTTGGAACTGCTTCCTGCAATTCTCTTTCCCAGTCAACTGCTGACGTTTGGTATCTCCCTTGAGATCCAGAACTCATTGGATATTCACTGTTACTTTAATTTTAGAACAACTCATCTAAAATTCTTAGACTTGGTTTGCTCAGCAAACCGCTAGTGTTTCCAGTTAGAGAGATATAAACTGCTCGCTTCACCTTAGAGCATAATCACCAACTGTACTAAAAACTATTGTTCTGTCTCTGTGGATCCCCTCACTGGGCCCCTGTTGCTCGGCTACAGCACAGTATTTTCTACCTTGTTTGTTTTTTACTTTCCTCCAGAGTCATAAAACCTCATGAAAAATTCAGGTGTACAAATAGCTCTAGACTTGCTGTCTTCACTTTAAAATAAAAGTAAACTCATGTTTTTAACCCACAAATACGGAATATAAATTAAATTTTAAGCGATATCTTGTTCCAAGCACCCACAGGTCGGGGGCGTAGGACTGAACGTTACGGGTGGCCACTTCTAACGAATTAGCGATCTGCCTAGTCACCGCAAGATCGAGTGTACCCCCTTCCAATAGCCGCTGGCGGACGTACGCAGACTTCATGCCCGTGACGTAAGCGTCTCTAATTAAAGGTTTGGTGTGTTGGACTGCCGAAACTGCCTGGCAGTCACAGATCCTACCTAGGATGTGCAGGGCACGCAGGAAATCATCCAGAGACTCCCCGGGGAGTTGCCGTCTTGTGGCCAGGAGGTGCCTGGTGTACACTTGATTCACCGGTCGAACGTAATGTCCCTTCAGGAGCGTCATCGCTTTGGAGTAGGTGGGCGCATCCCGGATGAGGAGAAAAATGTCAGGGCTCACCCGTGACTAGAGGATTTGGAGCTTCTGCGAGTCCGAGGGTTCTTCAGCGGCTGCTCTGAGGTAGCCTTTGAAGCAGGCTAGCCAGTGGTCGAAGGTGGACATGGCGTTGGCTGCTTGAGGGCTCAGCTGCAGGCGATCAGGCTTGGTGAGGAGATCCATCGTTTAAAAATCTTGTTCAATAAATGTACCGTCAATTACCATGAGACGAAAATGGTGGAGCAATCGAGGCTTTATTGAACAAGATGTTGTGCCTCCTGTAGCTGGAACCAGAATGGCTGCAGCACAGGAGAGCACACACTTTTATACGCCGCCTGCTGGGCAGAGCCAGCAGGCAGGGATTTACCATTGTACCTCTAATATACGGGCAGTGCCATAATACATATAATATACCACTAGTGGTGTTCACCACACTATTATTCTGTCTCTGTGGATCCCCTCACTGGGCCCCTGTTGCTCGGCTACAGCACAGTATTTTCTACCTTGTTTGTTTTTAACTTTCCTCCAGAGTCATAAAACCTCATGAAAAATTCAGGTGTACAAATAGCTCAAGACTTGCTGTCTTCACATTAAAATAAAAGTAAACTCATGTTTTTAACCCACAAATACGGAATATAAATTAAATTTTAAGCGATATCTTGTCCCAAGCATCCACAAGTACAACTTACTGTTTCTATTAACAACTTTAGAGTACACAAATCATTTTTTCCAGTTATGGGGCAATTTAGCGTGGCCAATTCACCTAACCTGCACATCTTTTTGGGTTGTGGGGGTGAAACCCACGCAAACACTGGGAGAATGTGCAAACTCCACATGGACAGTGACCCATGGCTGGGGTCGAACCTGGCACCTTGGCGCCGTGAGGCCGAGGTCAAATGGCATTTTATGTCCTGGGAATTTCCAAACACTTTGGGCTAATTTTTGGCATGTGAGAAAGTGGGAAATGCAGCTCTCAGCCTACTCCAATGGAAGACAAATATTCAGGATGGGATTTTCCAGCCTGTCCCATCGGAAGGATGTTTCAGTCCTGCTGAATTCAACAGTGATTTGAATGGCTCACCACGTCTGCCATGGGGGAACCAGTTGTGGTAAACCACTGTATTGTATAATATGTGTATTGTGGTAAACGACCAAAGTATTATATGTAATGTGGTAAACCACTGCCCGATGGCTCCGCCTCCCCTCGGGCTCGGTATAAAGGTGGCTGGTCTCCGCTTCTGATCCAGTTCGGGATCAGAGGCCTGGAGGCTTTTTGTTTAGTTTATTAAAGCCTCAGTTTCAAGAGGGCCCGGGTGTTCGTGCACTTAAAGGGACTGAAGGCAGACGTGGTTATGCTCTAGGAGACACATCTGAAGGTGGCAGATCAGGTTAGGCTGAGAAAGGGATGCGTAGGGCAGGTCTTTCATTCAGGGCTGGATGCGAAGAACAGAGGGGTTGCAATACTGGTGGGGAAGCAGGTGTCGTTCGTGGCACTGAATATTGTAGTGGATAATGGAGGTCGATATGTGATGGTGAGTGGTAAGTTGCAGTGGGTGCGGGTGGTACTGGTGAACGTATATGCCCCAAATTGGGATGATGCCGGATAGATGAAATGCATGCTGGGTCGGGTTCCGGATCTGGAGGTAGGAAGCTTGATAATGGGGGTGGACTTCAACACGGTGCTGGACCCAGCACTGGACCATTCTAGGTCCAGGACGGGTAAGAGGCCGGCTGCAGCCAAGGTGATCAGGTGGTTTATGGACCAGATGGGGGGAGTGGATCCATGGAGGTTTGCCAGGCCGCTGGCCAGGGAATTTTCCTTCTTTACCCACGTCCATAGAGCCTACTCCCGGATAGATTTTTTCAGTTTGAGTAGGACGCTAATCCCGAAAGTGGAGGGAATGGAATATTCGGCCATAGCCATTTCGGACCACGCCCCGCATTGGGTGGAGCTGGAGTTGGGGGAGGAGAGGGACCAGCGCCCACTGGTGGATGAGGGGGTGTGCGGGCGGGTGCGAGGGTGTATTGAAAGATATTTGGAGGCCAACGACAATGGGGAGGTGCAGTTGGGGGTAGGCTGGGAGGCGTTGAAGGCAGTGGTCAGGGGAGAGCTAATCTCCATTTGGGCCCACAGGGAGAAGAGAGAGGGGAGGGAGAGAGGGGAGGGAGAGGGAGAGGTTGGTGGGGGAGATTCTAAGGGTAGACAGGAGGTATGCAGAGGCCCCCGAGGAGGGGCTACTTAGGGAGCGACGGAACCTCCAGACGGAATTCGACCTGTTGACCACAGGGAAAGCAGAGGCACAGTGGAGGAAAGCGCAAGGGGCGGTTTATGAGTATGGGGAGAAGGCGAGTCGGATGCTGGCACATCAGCTTCGTAAGAGGGAGACAGCGAGGGAGATTGGTGGAGTTAAGGATAGAGGGGGGAATATGGTGCGGAGTACGGTGAGAAGAAACAAGGTATTTAGGGACTTCTATGGGGATCTGTACAGGTCTGAGCCCCCAGCGGGGGAGGAGGGGATGCGACGATTCCTAGGTCAGCTGAGGTTCTCGAGGGTGGAGGAGGAGGAGGTGGCTGGTTTGGGGATGCCAATTGGGCTGGAGGAGCTGGTTAAAGGATTGGGGAGCATGCAGGCGGGGAAGGCCCAGGGGCCAGATGGGTTTCCGGTTGAATTCTACAGGAAATACGTGGACCTGCTGGGCCCGTTGCTAGTGAGGACTTTTAATAAGGCGAGGGAGGGGGGACCTTGCCCCCGACAATGTCCAGGGGGCTGATTTCTTTGATCCTGAAGCGGGACAAGGATCCATTGCAATGTGGGTCGTATAGACCGATCTCGCTCCTCAATGTTGACGCTAAGTTGCTGGCGAAGGTGCTGGCTAAGAGAATTGAGGACTGCGTCCTGGGAGGTGATTCATGAGGACCAGATGGGATTTGTGAAGGGTAGGCAGCTAAACATAAATGTGCGGAGGCTCCTCAATGTGATTATGATGCCCTCGGTGGAGGGGGAAGCGGAGGTAGTGGCAGCTATGGACGCGGAGAAGGCCTTTGATCGGGTGGAGTGGGAGTATCTTTGGGAAGTGTTGCGGAGGTTTGGGTTCGGGGAGGGGGTTCATCAGTTGGGTCAGGCTGCTATATAGAGCCCCGGTGGCGAGTGTGGCTACGAACCGGCGGAGGTCGGAGTACTTTTGGCTGTACCGGGGAACGAGGCAGGGGTGCCCCTTTTCCCCCTTGTTGTTTGCACTGGCAATTGAGCCGTTGGCCATGGCACTGAGGGAGTCCAGGAAATGGAGGTGATTGGTCCGGGGGGAGAGGAACACCGGGTGTTGTTGTATGCCGACGACCTGTTGTTGTATGTGGTGGATCCAGTGGAGGGGATGGCGGAGGTCATGCGGATCCTAAGGGAGTTTGGGGACTTTTCGGGGTATAAACTCAACGTAGGGAAGAGTGAGCTCTTTGTGGTGCATTCAGGGGACCAGGGAAGGGGGATAGACGAGCTACCACTGAAGAGGACGGAAAGGAGCTTTCGGTACCTAGGGATCCAAGTAGCTAGGAGTTGGGGGGCCCTGCACAAGCTCAATTTGACGTGGTTGGTGGAGCAGATGGAGGAGGATTTTAAAAGATGGGATATGCTGCCACTCTCACTAGCGGGTAGGGTGCAGGCGGTCAAAATGGTGGTCCTCCCGAGGTTTCTCTTTGTGTTTCAGTGCCTTCCCATTTTGATCCCCAAGGCCTTTTTCAAATGGGTAAGCAGGAGCATCATGGGATTTGTGTGGGCGAATAAGCCCCTGAGGGTGAAGAGAGTGTTTCTGGAGTGTAGCAGGGACAGGGGGGGAGCTGGCGCTGCCGAATTTGTGTGGCTATTATTGGGCAGCCAATGTGGCGATGATCCGTAAGTGGGTAATGGAGGGAGAGGGGGCGGCGTGGAAGAGGCTAGAGATGGCGTCCTGTGTGGGCACGAGCCTTAGGGCGATGGTGACGGCACTGCTGCCGCTCTCGCCGACAAGGTACACCACGAGTCCGGTGGTGGCGGTGACGCTGAAGATCTGGGGGCAGTGGAGGCGACACAGGGGCGAGGTGGGAGCCTCGGTTTGGTCCCCGATTCGGGAGAATCATCGGTTTGTCCCGGGAAGGATGGATGGCGGGTTTCGGAGCTGGCATCGGGCAGAGATTAGAAGAATGGGGGACCTGTTCATCGATGGGACGTTTGCGAGCCTAGGGGTGCAGGAGGCGAAGTTTGGGCTACCCCCGGGAAACGCTTTCAGGTACATGCAAGTGAGGGCGTTTGTGAGGCGGCAGGTGGGGGAATTCCCGCTGCTTCCGGCATGTGGGATTCAGGACAGGGTGATTTCGGGTGTATGGGTTGGAGAAGGCAAGGTTTCGGCGATTTACCAGGAGCTGAAGGAGGAGGCCTCGGTGGAGGAGTTAAAGGGCAAGTGGGAGGACGAGCTTGGGGAGGAGATAGATGAGGGTCTGTGGGCTGATGCCCTGAGTAGGGTTAATTCTTCCTCCTCTTGCGCCAGGCTCAGCCTAATACAGTTTAAAGTTACTCACAGAGCGCATATGACAGGGGCGAGGTTGACTAGGTTCTTTGGGGTGGAGGACGGATGTGGGAGGTGTCGGGGAGCCCGGCAAACCACGTCCATATGTTCTGGTCATGCCCGGCGCTGGATGGGTTTTGGAGGAGTTTTGCGAGGACTATGTCCAAGGTGGTGAACTCCCGGGTCAAGCCGAGCTGGGGATTGGCATTATTTGGGGTATCGGACGAGCCGGGAGTGCAGGAGCGAAAGAGGCTGGTATTCTGGCCTTTGCGTCCCTGGTAGCCCGGCGGAGGATTTTGCAACTATGGAAAGATGCAAAGCCCCCTAGTGTGGAAGCTTGGATCAATGACATGGAAGGGTTCATCAAGCTGGAGAGGATAAAGTTTGCCTTGCGAAGGTCTGTGCAAGGGTTCTCCAGGCGGTGGCAACCGTTCCTAGACTATCTCGCGAAGCGTTAGGAGGAGGTCAACAGCAGCAGCAGCCCAAGGGCGGCGGCGGCGGGAGGGGGGGGTTTCTTTTGAGGTGGCGTTTAGGTGAAGGTGTTTTTTTCCCCCCCTATTTGTGTTTTTAAATGTTATATGGAGGGTTATTGTATATGGGGGAAATAATTTCTGATTGTTGTGTTCTTGTTTCTCTCTTTTTGTTGGGGGGGGGGGTTTGTTGAAAATTTGTTGAAAAATTTGAATAAATATATTTATTAAAAAAATTAAAGCTTCCGTTACGTTCACCACTCGTCGTGTGTTCATTGATGGCATATCAATTGAAGAAACTAAACTTCTAAGATGTATTCATCACTCAAGCCTGATCGCTTGGAGCTGGACCCAGAGGCAGCTGACGCCACTGCAACTTTCGAGCACTGGCTGAGCTGCTTCGAAGTGTACCTCAGATCCTTCACCGAAGACTTCACCGACCTCCAAAAGAAGCAGATCCTCCACGTACGGGTGAGCCCGCAAGTCTTTCTTCTCATCAGGGACGCCCCCTCATATACGGAGGCGATAATGCTGCTGAAGGGACATTATGAAAAGTCTGTAAATGAGGTGTATGCTAGGCACCTTCTCTCCACGAGACGACAACGCCCTGGGGAATCACTAGCAGAATTCCTGCGTGCCTTGCGGCCATCTTTAACGCTATCTTGTACTCCACCCACCACTCTGTCGGAACTGTGATTGTCAAGCGGTATCGGCTACCCAACACGGGGAGCTGCTGCTCAGGGACGCTTATGTCGCAGGCATGAAATCAAACTACATCCGCTAGCGATTGCTAGAAGGGGGTACACCCGGCCTCCCAGAGACAGTGCAGCTCTCAAACTCACTGGAGGTGGCCTTCCAGAACATGGAGGCCTACACCTCCGACCGCGCTGCACCCTCATAGACCTCGTGGGTGCCGCCATCATCCGACCCGGGTGCGCGCAAGCCTGTGCCACGCAGCAGGCGCCAATGCCGGAAGCCTAAAGCTCTACTTTTGCGGTTCGGGTAATCATCCCAGACAACACTGCCCTGCACGGAACGCGACTTGCAACGGGTGTGGGCGGAAGGGCCACTTTGTGAAAGCCTGCCAGGCCCGATCTCTCCCTAAAACTTCTAGGCCCAGCAGCGCTGCCTGCTGCCTGTCGGGGCCGCACCCAGCAGCCGCGCCACCCGCGGGTGACCCATGTGTGACCCGTGGGTGCCGCCATCTTTGCCGCCATCTTCAATTTCGGCTGCCACATGCGACCCGTGGGGGCCGCCATCTTTAACGCTATCTTGTACTCCACCCACCACGTGCGACCCATGGGGGCCGCCATCTTTGACGCCATCTCCGATGCCACCCGCCACGCGCGACCCATGGGGGCTGCCATCTTGGGACCACTCTGCAGCCTCCCAGGAGCCCTGCTCACCTGATCGTACGCTGACTGCTGCTACCTCCGACCAGCCTACCCATCACCTTTTGAAGCTCGCCTCCATCACGCTCATCCAGTCCCAGTCTCATCACCTCACAAAATCTACGATGACCGTCCGGATCAACGGGCACGAGACGGCCTACCTTTTCGACTCCGCGAGCACAGACAGAATCTCAGATACGGTAAGGCACTGCTCCCTCCCAATTTTACCCGCGACACAGAAAATCTCCCTGGCTTCCGGATCCCATGCAGTAGAAATCCAGGGGTACTGTGTCGCGACCCTTACTGTACAAGGCGTAGAGTACGCTAACTTCAAACTATGTCCTTCCCCATCTCTGCGCTGCCCTATTACAGATGCTCGACTTCCAGTGCCACCTCCAAAGCCTTACTTTAAAGTTTGGTGGACCCATGCCCCCCCCTCACGGTCTGTAGCCTCGCGACCCTTAAGGTCGCCCCACCCTCGCTCTTGGCTAACCTCACCCCGGACTGTAAGCCCGTCGCTACTAGGAGCAGGCGATACACCTGGAGAGCCCAAGTGGTGGTCGTCAAGACTGGGGAGAAGCGCCAGATGGTCATCGACTACAGTCAGACCATCAACGGGTACACGCAGCTCGATGCGAACACCCTCCCCCCCATATTTGACATGGTCAACCAGATTGCACAGTATCGAGTCTTATCCACAGTTGACTTGAAGTCCGTGTACCACCAGCTCCCTATCCGCCCGGAGGACCACCAATACACTGCCTTCTCTCTGAGGATACAGCAGGATTTAGATTGTCTGGAGACTTGGGTGGAGAGATGGCAGATGGAGTTTAATCCGGACAAATGTGAGGTAATGCATTTTGGAAGGGCTAATGCAGGTAGGGAATATACAGTGAATGGTAGAACCCTCAAGAGTATTGAAAGTCAAAGAGATCTAGGAGTACAGGTCCACAGGTCATTGAAAGGGGCAACACAGGTGGAGAAGGTAGTCAAGAAGGCATACGGCATGCTTGCCTTCATTGGCCGGGGCATTGAGTATAAGAATTGGCAAGTCATGTTGCAGCTGTATAGAACCTTAGTTAGGCCACACTTGGAGTATAGTGTTCAATTCTGGTCGCCACACTACCAGAAGGATGTGGAGGCTTTAGAGAAGGTGCAGAAGAGATTTACCAGAATGTTGCCTGGTATGGAGGGCATAAGCTATGAGGAGCGATTGAATAAACTCGGTTTGTTCTCACTGGAACGAAGGAGGTTGAGGGGTGACCTGATAGAGGTATACAAAATTATGAAGGGCATAGACAGAGTGGATAGTCAGAGGCTTTTCCCCAGGGTAGAGGGGTCAATTACTAGGGGGCATAGGTTTAAGGTGAGAGGGGCAAGGTTTAGAGTAGATGTACGAGGCAAGTTTTTTACGCAGAGGGTAGTGGGTGTCTGGAACTCGCTACCGGAGGAGGTGGTGGAAGCAGGGACGATAGTGACATCTAAGGGGCATCTTGACAAATACATGAATAGGATGGGAATAGAGGGATACGGACCCAGGAAGTGTAGAAGATTGTAGTTTAGTCGGGCAGTATGGTCGGCACGGGCTTGGAGGGCCGAAGGGCCTGTTCCTGTGCTGTACATTTCTTTGTTCTTTGTTTGTTCTTTGTTCGAGGCAGATGGCCGCCTCTACCACTTCCTCAGGGTCCCCTTCGGCGTCACCAATGGGGTCTCGGTCTTCCAACGAGAAATGGACCGAATGGTTGACCAGTATGGGCTGCGGGACACATTCCCATACTTAGATAATGTCACCATTTCGGCCATGATCAGCAGGACCATGACGAAAACCTCCGGCACTTCCTCCACACCGCGAGACTCCTGAACCTCACCTACAATAAGGAAAAATGCGTTTTCCGCACAACCCGCCTAGTCATCCCTGGCTACGTTGTGGAAAATGGAGTCCTCGGACCCAACCCCGATCGC